>NC_038244.2:41598787-41733974 GCF_000004515.6 Glycine max
AAATGGAGATATTAATGGGAAAGTGACTGCTATCTGTGGGATCAATAAAATTAGACATAATGCTAATTGCCTTTAAAGTATTGATTAAAAAATTATTTAAGTGCACAAAATTTTATTGTTTATAATTTTTTTCAAATTTTTTTTATGATCTTCATAATATCTCACTACACAAGCACAACTAAAAGGCAAGAGATACTAAAAATACTAGTTTTTAAAAAATAATCATAACTAATTTTATATAAATAACCAGCTATATAAAAGTAATTATAAAACTATAATCGATTTTATAATTATGATTGTTTCAAATAATTATTTTCATTTATAAATAATTATAGTTATACAATTATGATCAATTTTATGAAAATAATTATTTTAAATAACATATTTTTATTCATTTAATAACTGGTTATGTAACTAATTTTAGATATAACTTATTATATAACTAGTTTATTGATAACCGATTGTATAATTGTATTTTAAAACTAATAACTAGTTATATAAAATTAATTATGATTATAGATATAATAATCACTAACAATCTAATTATTTATTAGATACCATTATAATTATTTAAATAATCATGCCATAAGCACTCTACTCAAGAGAGACAAAAATAAAATTTACTTCACACGCACCAGAGGAAGAGAATTTGAAATATTTGATTTTACTAACTTTGTTTCGCCCCTTATACCATCATCAGTATATTTGTTTTGTTGATTAAAAAAAAATGTTTCACCGGAGAACTAAAAAATCTCATGAACTTAATTACCTCGAATAGTAATGTTTAATTTAGTTTATTTTGAGATCCTTTCATCTTTCAAGCCAGTAACCAGACATTTTTATTTGATGGGGTTTCTGGAAAACTTTGAAGAAACGTGCATATAAGCAAATGCATGCCACAAATGAATCAATAATCTTATGTTTTAATTAAAAAAAAATAACACGGAAGATGATATTTATAATAAGCTTAAATATATTTTTTATACTTATAAAATAATCCCTTTTCATATTATTATTTAAACTTTTTTTTCTTTTAGTTTTTTTTTTGTTTTTAGGATCTAATATTTTTTTTAATATTCAAACTTATTATATTAAGTGATAAAATTATCACATAATTACTATTATATCATATTTAAACCTTTTTTATGTTATTATTATTACAAGAAAATACACATTTAGTGTGGATAAAAGCCATCTCTAACAAATTGATTATTTTATGTTATTATTTTTAGAGTCGACTAAGCCAACTCAATTTATTTATTTATTATTATTATTATTATTATTATTATTATTATTATTATTTTTGAAAAATCCTACATGAACATCATAAGAATTAAGCCTATGGAATATCATATAAATTAAACATTGTAGGAATAAAAAAGAATGTTGCAATTCATAATTTTTAAAACAAAAAATTATATAACTATTGCAACAAAAAAAATTATAAATAATTTTTTGTCGACATTAAAGTCATATTTTCTTTTTGTGGTTGGTGACATGGAAAAAGCTTAAGTATAATGTGATAATTCATTTGTTAGATTATCACTTAGAGTAAAACTAATATATTTAAGCCATGATGCAAAAGCATTGTCGTCTTCTAAAACTATACCGTGCTCAATAAACATAAAGGGTTTGCCTTCAAAACCGCATAGGCTGGCATTGTACGTTTAGCAGTTGCCACCTACCACGTTTCTTGATGAAAATAGTGGACTTTTGTCCCAATATTTTTAACAGTTTAGGACATTAAAATTGATATTGGAGAAAAAACTGAAGAAAATATATATGTTCAAATTCACGAATGATTATATATAAGAAACTTGTCACACACCTAGAAAAGTGAAACACGTGCAACGCGAACTCTCTTGCTTGTTTTTAAGTGTGTGTTTGGTAGGAATGAGTGAAAAGAAATGAAAATTGATGAAAGTGTGAAAGTTTAAAAGGAATAAAAAGATATGAAAACAGTAAAAAGAGAAGTAAAAGTAAAATTGTTTAGTATATATGAAAGTGGATTGAAAAAGATGAAAAATTTAAATTAAACTGATTATGTAATGAAAGAAAAATAAAATTAAATAATTATGAATGTCCAATTTATCCCAATTTTGAAAATAGTTTGGTAATAGAAGGGGAAAAAAATAAAATTAAACAATTATGCAATAATTAAGGACTTAAAATTCCCTAGTTAGAATTTAATTTGTTATGTCAGTAACTTTTTCAATTCTTTAGAATTAGAATTACATGGTCTAAAAAAATTGAATTACAAGATCAGCTTGGACTATTGAGAAAAAAATCTAAAGTCTCATATTGATTAGAGATAATATCAAGAAAGAATATACATAGTGAGGGTAATTCTTACCCTTTAAGCTAGTTTTTAGGGTTGAATTAAACCCTAGTTCTCTACTTAGTATCAGATTCTATCATAGATAAATTCAAATTATCTTGCATTAAGTTCAAAAAGTGTTAGACAAGAAGGAAGGACAACCCTTACCCTTTGAGCTAACTTTTAAGGTTGAGTTAGACCACAATTCTTTACTTGGACAAATAATTATTTTGATAATAATTTTTTTAAAATATTTAATTAATAACTTTTTTTCCCATCTCTCTCTTCTTATCGTGAATTTATTTAAACTTAAAAGAAATATTTTAAAATAGGAATTTTTAAAAAGATATTAAAAAAAAACAGATAAGATTTACTTATTAAAATAAACAGAAAACTTAACGTTATCTAAGAAACAATTTTCTTAACTAAAATGCATTTCCAATCTTTAAATTTTCATCAAAATTAATCTTAGTTCTTTTATTTTAGAAATTATAGTTTTAATTCTCGTCTTTTTAATGATAAAATTTGTGACTGATCCTAACTCAATTAATCAAGTTTATGAGTTGGCTAACGTTTTGCCACATCAACTTAAATGTGATAACTTAGTTGTGACATGAATTAATGCACTAAATTATATAGGGGAGGAATTGACAACTGAAAACTTAAAAATAATCTTAATTATATTAAATTTATTAATTATTATTTTAAAATTATTTTTTTTATCCATTTAATTATTTTTTTATTAATGTTTGGAGAAAAAATAATTAAATAATAATATATAAAGAAAAAAAATAATTAATAAATCTAAAAGTTAAAAAATGATCTTTTAAAGAAAACAAATTTATGAAAATTGTCTTATAATTAAGTACAAAGTATCAAATTAAACCCTCTTAAAACATCCTTCATTTCCTAACTTAACTCTACCTTCTCTCTTCTCAATTATACTTTTTCCAAGGGCCTTTTAATCTAAGGAGAAGTCATTTTGCTTCTCTAATCCTCCTTGAAGCTTCACAAAATCAAGAGCCGCTGCTATAGTATGTTTTCCGACAACTTCATTGGTCCATATTCCTTTTCATCCTTTTCAACACAAGATTTTCTTGGTAAGGTTGGAGATTTGGTCACTATTCTTTAAGAATCTTCGAAAGACTCAAGACTCAAGATTTACGAATTATGACACAAGTCTTCGAGATTGTTTTTTTCTCCTATTGTCTTGATGTGATGATTGTTGAACTCTTTCTAGAGAGTTAGACCTCTTAAAATGATATTTTTGGTGATAGTTGGTTGCTTATAACCGCCCAAGATTGAATCTTCGATAGTTGTTTTGGTGACTAGAATAAAGGGCATTGAAGTTTGTTTTATTTAAGAGAATATAACTTTATTTGATATATATATTTATAAATAATTACAAAAATGGATTCTTTTTATTTTTAGTTTTAGCTTTAAAGTTTTGTCTATAAATAGTGAAAATAAAAGTAAATAAATATAGTATAATATTAAAATTAAAAATAGAAAAAGAAATAGTTTTCCATATCAAATAATTTCTTTATATTTTAAAATCAAGAATTGAGGTTATTAATGATTGCAGTTGCCGTGATAAGAAAATAGGAGACAACTTACCTAACAGAGAGGGAGTGATGAAACGTTGAGGGCAAAGGCAAATGTAGCGTAATGTCGCGTGGTGACTCATGAGCCATAATTCAAATGCAAAGGTGAGGATTCATAAAATAAAGACCATGGTCTATTGATTTTAATCAAAGATATTTTTATTTATGTATAGTAAAATGAAATATTTTTTAGTCTTTATATCTTTATTGAATCTTTAAGGGTGTATTTGATCGTGGGAGAGAAAATGAGAGAATAGGTGAAAAGAAAAAGAAGAGAAATAGATAAGAAATAAGATAGAAATAGAAGTGATTTGGTTAAAGAAAAATAGAACGGTAGAATTTATGAAAATATTCTTCTACCCTTTTAAGAATAGTATTTTTATTTTTTTGCATAATTGATGTAAGAGAGAAAATCAGGTCAGTAAAGTAAAATATCAAATTTCTATGCAAATCTCCTTATATAGGAGTGAAAATCTGCAGCAATGGATCCCATTGCTTTTTCTAAAAAAATTCCTCTCTTTCATGATCAACCAAATCATCAAGTGACTCTTTCTTCCCTACTCTTCCTTCCTCCTCTCTTCCTCCTTTTTCTCGCATGTACCAAACCATGCCTTAGTCTCAAAACTTTCATACAGGATAATTTAGTGTTTGAATTTTACCAATTTTTTTATAGTTATTTCTCTTCTCATCCGAAGTTAAAAAAAACTACAGAAATTAGAGTGTAACCCTAGGAAAAAAAAATATACTATTTTATAAATTTCAGGGATTAAATTGTAGAATATGAAAGTTTGGTGGACTAAAAATAAAATTTAATGAAAATATAAACACTAAATATTTTATCCTGTAATATTATGATATATTTAGTTCTTTTAATGAATATTTTTAATACATGATTTGATTTGATTTAAATTTAAATTTTTAAAAATTAAATATGTATTATCTAAATAAATATTCGCTAATAATAAAGATCATGTCTTATTTCCCAACTAACGTCACTATTAAATTTGAAAGGGGATTAATATTATTATTTTAAATAAATAGCCAAACATTAGTTCTTTTTTTTTAAAAAAAATGAAACTTAGTTCTTTGATTATATTAAAAAAAATTAAATAATATTTAAATAGTATTCAATATTTTTAATTAAAATTGCAATAGTTTATAAATAAGACATTTTGTAAATTATAATTATATTAAATAATTTATTTTTATTTAATTTGTTATTGTTCGTAACTATTGTCAAAGAATATTTGTTAGTAATTAATTTTTAGAGCTAATTATATATTTATGTTTTCATTAAATTATAGAAAGTTATATTCAGAAAAAAAATATAGAAAGTTATAGTTGATACCTCGAATATTTGTACGCTTATCAAATTAAGCAGATTTCTCTTTGTTGAAACATTTCCATTGTAAAAATTCTACTTTTTTAAAATGCTTGTAAAATTTTTACTTACTGCAATGGTGCTTGCTCCTCTGTTTCAACTCAAAGTTGGACTTGTCTTCCAATTTCAAATGTGGTTTACTTTGTTTTGCGGAATTCTGTTTTAGCTTCTTGTTTATAAACCAAATATATCACAATTTTTTTTTTTTAAAAAAAACAGATTTCTCTCTTTGTGTTTTTCTGTTCTCCTGAACCAAAAACAAAAAACAAAAAGGCATACATTTAAATTATAAAAAAAAACTTAAATATATTTTTTATACACATAATATAGTTTATTTCAATTTTACTATCTAAAATTCACTTTTTTATTTTATTACTTAAAATTTTATATAGGAATATTACAAAATTTATATAAAAACTTACGTATATATATTTTGGTACAAAGTTATTTGAAAAAGACAAATTTATGGGGAAAAGTTTCAAGGTCATCAGTTAGAAAAAAAAAATCTTTAATTTAGTCCACAAAATACCTAAAAAAAAGTTATGATGCTTTTTTTTTTTTTTGTAGAAAAAGGAGTCACCGTGCTTCTTATTCATTTGTCGCATAGTGGTGAGCACGAGTCGGTTTGAGAAAAAAATCCTAATCCGATAAAAACCGACCACTGAAAAATATGGCCCATCACTGTCTACTGTCCGTTTAAGTGTGGAGATTGAATCGAGTAAGGTGGGTGGGTTATTTGGGATCATCTTCATTCTCGACAACCACAAGAGGCTCTAAGTTCTGGTCCTGCACTAGTGTGCATCATCACTTTCTCAGTTTATGAGGCCATTCTTGGGACACTAATGGAGACTGTGAGTCACTTGTACTTGTTTAGTTGGTTCAATGTTTGCTCAGGTTAAAATGCAGTAAAAACATCTCCTCTTTAAAATCAATTCATAAGTAGCGGTCTATTCAATTATATAAACATTTATCATATTTATTAATAACCCGATATAAGACTCGACTCAAATGTGAGTTCTCACGGTTTCTTTTTTCTCTACCGCACCCGCCCCAATATACTCACATGGAATCAAGTTTTTGCTTTATTTAACCCGGCACACAAGATCACTCAATCCGAATTGCATTTTTCATGTCGGGTACAATGCTTTGCGACTAGTCGGATAATTATACTCAGGCCTAGTAGTGAGTATATGACACGATAATACGACACATTGAGATAAATAGGATTATTAAATGCCAAGTAAATTCCAATGTAAATGTTGTGTGGCTCCTAGATGAACACATGAGAGGGATTACATTAAGTACCGGACCTGTTACTCATTGAAGTTATTGTTTCCTGACACATCATGCTCGGACTCGATTAAGACTATTCATAATCAGAGTTGTTTAATGAATTACTTTTATATATATATATATATATATATATATATATATATATATATATATATATATATATAAATGATTAAAATTTATTAAAAATTATAAAATAAGAACAGAGAATCATTATATATGATATAAGACCTATAAAATTTTATTATTTTGAATAAATTTCAACGAATAAGAGATAGTGCATTCCTAATATTTCTTATAAAAATATTATTTTAATGTGTTACATGTGATTTTGAGTTGTTTAAAAATAAAAAAAATTACTTACATAATTCATGAATTGCTTAACTTTATAATTCCTCTGTCTCTATCTATAAGATTCAAGTTTTAAATTATATTTGTTGTTTTTTATAAGACTCGATCAATCTATAATATTCTTTACATTAATTTTTTTAGACTAGAAATATCTCTCATTAAAAGAAGAAAGAGAATATATTGACAAATCATTAAAATAGAGAAATATTAATGATAAAAATAATTTTAAAAAAAGTTATAAATTTAAGATAAATTTATTGTTATTAACTAAATTAAGCATTTTTATGACGAATTAGATAACTTGGTCTTATATATAGGAATGAAGGGAGTATTAAATATAGGTTAGAGTACAAATGTGAGATCAACTCGTACATTGGATAGAAATGATAAAGTTAAGTATCATACAAATGAGAAGACTCATAAACCTAATAATGTCTTGATGTTTTAGGTTAAAGTGTGATGTCAATTCTCTTGTATGATACGTTCATAGTCCATTAATGAAAATCTTTCTAAAAGTCTTCATAGTGGGTTAAAGTGTGATGTAAATCTTCTTGATATTTTTCCCTTTAGATGCAATACAACAAATAAACAACACATATTTAAATTGCTTAAGATTGAGATGACATAAATTGGATTGCATGTATAAAAATCATTAAAGAAGCTCTAATAGGTGGTCTCCTAAAAATGGATCTAAGTAAAGTTAAAATATAAATAATCGAATTAAAAATTTCTCGTCCATAGTTTGCTATAATATCGTGTTTGCGAATGAAAAGAGAAAAGAAACAAGTCATGAGAGAATGAAAGGATTAGCATGGAGAGTAATGCTCCTCGTATCATTTTCTTTCAAATGCAATTGTTTGAATGATATTATCATTTTTGAAGAACTTGCAAATCTATAAACAACTTGTACAACTTTTGGGCAAATGTCGTATTTTACTCTTCAAAATATATGTTTTTGTTTTCTTTTCGTCATTCTTTTAATTAAATCAACAATTCCCTAATCTGTGGATAAAGCAACTATATTTCCACTTAGGAACAGATAAATACATTTTATTTTATCTAGTCAGTAACCTTTAAGAAAAAATCAGTATCAAAGCTTGACTTTTGCGTTGAAAAAAGTACAGGAAAGGAAGAAATTGAATTCCACTTCAAGATAACACCCCTCCACCAAAAAAATCCCAAGTCAAATTGAGCACCATTAACCTAAAATACAAAGCTGCAAATAAACCTACTTTGTGATTTGTTTGGAAAAAGTACAGGAAAAGAAGAAATTGCATTCGATTAACCCCCCCTCCAAAACAATATCCAAACTCAAATTGAACACCATTAACGTAAAATACAAAACGACATGGAAACCTACTTTGTAATTTAATTTGTGTGGGAAACTCAAAATTGAACACCATTAACATAAAATACAAAAGACAAAGAAACCTACTTAATTTATAATTTTGTGGAAAAAAGTAGAGGAAATCGGAAGAAACTATAAAAAGAACACAGCAAGAGGGACAAAACTGTTTGAGGGGTAAACTTTAGTTTGAAAGGAAGGACAGAACTAAATGAAACCCAATAGCTAGATTATTGGACGAACAAGGAGGAAAATTTCTTGTCCTAACTCAAAATGGAACCATGAAAAGCACACAAACTAAATATTCTAAAACAAATAATCTTTTAAAACACATTATACTTCACATCTACCACAATTTGAATACAATCTTCTTTATAATTTCAATATCTTAAAATAACTATCACGTCTTATAATTTACCTGCATTTCACTAGTACTATAAGCCAAAGGACACAGTATACACATCATTTCAATATCAAAATATTAAATACGTATCCTCTAAATAACATTAATACTAATCCCTTAAAATGTCCTGCCCACAAAAAAAAATCCCTTAAAATTCCAAGTATAATATAAAGCAAAAAATCTCATAAAAATAATATAAAACAAAAAAAGGAGTATCGAAACAGTCCTCCTAAGGAATGACCATATAGTGGGAAGGACCACTATTCTAGTAGCCTACAACTAAATAAGAAATGTTTAAATCACATATACTTTTTTTTTAGTAAAAACTAAATCACATATACTTAGTAAACACATAATAACCAAGATGAAGAGGGGAAAAAAAAAAACATAAAAGTGGCGGTTAGCAATTATAGAGCTTGGTTATAACATGCTAAGTTGATAATTTTCTCAACGTTTTGAGTTGTGGGTATCCCTCATGAATCTAAATTATGTGTTTTTCAAGCAGTGGATAACACCTCTTATTCCGTAGAATCACATGAAAATTCGATATAATTTTTTTCATCCAATATATAATTTTCCTAAAGCTGCTTCAATTTTGAGTAAATTTCAGTTATAAAATTAATTTCTTAATGCGAAAATAAATATATAAAAATTAGGTTAATTGACATTTCAATGTGATTCTAAAAAATATAAGGTAAAACTAAAACTAAACATAGTTAAAAGGTAATTAGCATGAGACATATGAATCTCGAAATGGGGTCGTGAAGCAATTTTCCATCTTCTGTAAAGCTGAAAGTTGATGGACATTGGTCCAACTAGAATAGGTGATGGACCACAACCTATTTCGGCTCTATTAACAATTAGGGCAACTTTGTGCTTTGGACTATTCTAAAATAAAGGAATTCTATCTAGTGGCTATCTTGAGCAATATATTTTTGCCATCTTAATTGTGCAGCCCTTGACACTATTCACCTTTTTATTTAGCTCTAAATAGATCAAACATGAACGGGATCTTAAACTTGTCATTAAACTTGCTCACTGCCCAGAGTTTAGTCAAAGTATGGTAAGGAAAAAGCCTACAAGCATATATCAATTCGGTTTTCTCAACTTAGAATGAATTAAGTCAACTAAATATTGTTATTTATTTTAATAGTAATGCTATATTCTCTTATAAGTTTCTTTTTATGAATCTTTCTACTTTTACATAAAAAGAAAGTATTAAATAAAAAAATGTATTTAATGTCTCAAAATTATAAAGCATATTCAATACATATCACATAAAGAAAGTAAAAAGATTAGTAGAAAGATATTGTAAAAAGATTTAGAATTATACATTTTAAAAGCAACAAAACTTATAATGTTTATGAATGGAATATAGAAGAAAGAAACAAAAAGAAGAGAAATAGAAAGAATAGAAATAAAGAAGAAATAAAGTTGCAAAGATGAGTTGTCTGGATCGATAGAAATAAGAAGAATATAAGTGGAAAAAAGTTCTCCACGTATTTGGATGAGTGAGAAAAAAAGAGAGAAGAAATAAATAGATAAATTATATAAATTAAAAAATATTTTATGTCAAATAAAAAAAAATATAAGTCGTCTCACGGATCATGGTACATGATAAATTTTGAGTTACAGCCATTATTTGAGAATTTCATTTTCTCAAGGATGCATTATTACATTATAGGTAATGAGTTGTTGATTCGGCAAAAAATCTTTCTCCTCACACCTCATTTTTTCCCTTCACACCCCTACTTATTTTTTGAATTTGAAAAATACCAAAATTACGCTTCCATACTTTTAAACAAAATATAATTTCTTTCCCTCCTCACATCACCTCGTCCCTCAATCTGCGCCCTCTCCCGTTTTTTTGGTTTTTGAAGATCCAAAGAAAATAGCTTTCTTGGTGTAGTGTTTACATTACAAAAATTATTATTCTTATTGTAGTTTTTCATTATGATAAAAGACATTTTTGCCAATATAAGGAGTGCAAGTGAGAATAACTGTTGATTAGGAGCTTAAGGCAAATAAACCCACTAAGTATTTCAACAACTCACAAATATATAACTTGGACTCGTGCTTGGTGGCCTTGTAAGGGCAATTGCTTCCTGCACTTTGGGACTTGCTTCTTACACCTGAATCCAGAATGTAATTTACATTTTGGATGAGTCATTCCCAATAGGTTAATCCATAATATAAAATTATATTTTGAATTAAACTTTTCGGAAGGTTAAAAAGGTTCAGAAAGCAGTTGTCACTTATGAGAGAAGGAGAAATATATTGTGGATTAGTACCCAAAAGAAGTTGAGCCAGGCCTAACAAATGGCTAGAAAAAAAAGGAAGAGGAAAAGAACAAATTCCTCTCTTTCACTCTCTAGTGTTTTAGTTCAAAAATAGAGGGTTCTAAATTCTTTGATTTGTAATTCTGTTTGGTGGTCATCCTTTCTCTTGGGACATTATCATCTTATACTTTAAACATATGTGCTCCTCTATAAGGGTTTCCGCATGTTCTTTCAAAGTATATATGCCATTCTCACATCTTTAATAATGCCGGGTTCAATATAAAGAATACAAATTCATGGAATGACAATAAAAATTAGAATATGTAGAAAAATATACGAATCTTATTTTTCTATAATTAAGAGGTATTTATGGTTTGTTATTTACCATTTAACTAATCTTCTTTTACCGATTCGATTCATTTTGAAATAAAATGATGCCTTCAATTACAATTTCATATCTTAGTAAAATTTGAAAATAAAAAATAATAAAAATTCTGAAAAGTTATTGTGCAATTTAGTGAATTGGATATTATATATATAAAATGAAATTGAAATTAATTCTTAAAGACAAATAAAAAAAGATTATATATATATATATATATATATATATATATATATATATATATATATATATATATATATATATATATATATATTATCACTTTTTTTCAATACAAAATCATAATCAATTCAAGCATATATTCAATTAAAAATGACATTGTTGATTGAAATAACATTGTTTCAAATGATACTATTTTGTTCCTTTAATATTTTAAAATAGTTTTAATTCAATTCATTGAGTTTTTAAATAATTTTATTTTGATAATATAAGTTTACGAAAAGTTTGATATATATATATATATATATATATATATATATATATATAAAAGAGAGTTTACGTTGAGTATAAAGCACATATGACATCGGTTATTAACTGTCGTTGTAGTGGACGTCATAAAATGTCGAAGCATCTATGATAACGGTTCTCTACTCGTCTTAGAATGTGACACATTCTAAGATGATTTTCAAACAAGACCGTCTTAGAATGTATCACAATTCAAGATGATTGTGTTTCAAAAATCATCTTAGAATGTTTCACATTTTAAGACAGTTTTTCGACAAAACTGTCTTAGAAAGTGTTATTTTTTTATTATAAAAAAAGTCATTTGTTTTCATTGTCACTTATATTACAAATTCAAACCAATACATTTACATTAATTGCCAGGTAATAATTTCTAAAGTGTTTAGACTTTTTAGTCATGTGTAACAAAAGAAAGCCCTATATATACATGTTACAACTAAAAGTGACATCAACATGGATAATTGAACACATCACAATACCACTTTCCTTATTTTCTCCTCCAAGGATGGCAAAAATAAAAAATAAACAGAGTACATACACTACAACCTGACAAGAGTGACATGCTTCACGCCTTGGGTATCCATAGAGTTGTAAGCTCAAGCACAACATCAAAGCTGAATTTTTCTCCCTCAAAAGGTTTTATTAACCAAACTCATGATTTAGTACCCAACAAATGATGGTTTTTAAACATCAAATTACATAAAGAAAATTATGCTATTCCCCAGGAAAAGAAAAGGTCTTATTAACCAAACTCTCAATCCACAACATACCCAAAGGTCTCATAATTTTCCCAATTCTATCTATGACCCTGCAAAAAATAGTTTAAAATCACAGAAAAAATGGACTTCATCATGGATAACATAACAGGATGCCACTGAATTTAATAAAAGACCAAATTTGAAGAGAGAAATAATCAAGGAAAACTTAAACATTTTGTTACAGATGAAGTGCATGTTTGGTTTCACATTTGAATTCACTTTCAATGTGAAATTACATTAAATTCAACATAAAAGTAACTATTAGTTTTTGTTGGGAACCGTATTTAACAGTGTTTCCAAACACACTAATATACTGAATTTTCTATAAGATTCACTAAGAGTGAAACCCTACAAGGAGTTAGTAAGATATCAAATCAAACTCCCATATGAAGCGAAACTCAATGCCCTGTACTACATGGTCTCTGAAGTGAAGTACTAAGCTTTTTCATTTGTTTTTGTCACTAGAGACACCTATAAATTTTTTGTAACTAGATAAGTTTTTCCAAACACACTAACACACTATCTTGTTGGTTAACAATTCCAATTCTTACTAGCTCCCTTTCAATAAGGTTTCAATACTTATAATTTTTTTATGGGAGTTTCCAAGTCTCACATTACTAGAGCCATTGTGATCATTCAAACGAAGTGTTAGCTTTGCAACCCAAATTCTGCTAGGCCCGTCAAGACCAGAGGTGATGGAGGTTCCTTCTACAATTCCAAGTTGTTTGGAGGATCTCTTAGCTTTGGCAGTCAAACGGTCTTGAAGCGTAAAAAGGGATCATAAAAGGGTTGTTGTTTCAGTGTGGCATATCATGTTTTGTTTATGGTTTAATGTTCGAACAATGTGAAGTGAAGAGATTTGTGGCGATGGTTGCGGTATGGTGATGATTGTCACGATGGGAGGCACAAGTGCCTTTATATTAAGTGAACTAATTAATATACCTATTACTTTAATGACAAAGGACTGACATTTGGAGTGTAAAATGCAATTACTCAATTGACAATGGTAGCACATCACATCAGCGCAACACACATGAGACAAGTTTGACAGCCGGTGAGTAGATGAATAGACCAACCACCAGAGGTGAGCACACAAACTCAGTGAGGAAGGAAAAATTGATGGCGAGTGGGTAAGGATCTTTGAGCGAGGTGCACGCCAGATAACTAGGGATTAGAAAGACATTGTAATTTGGGGGTACAAAATTGACGATGATCCTTTAGATAAAACTGTCGTCGTCGTTTACGTTCTTCCTAATTACAAAAATGTGATCGTCGTACATTCGAAGACGGTTCAACAAAACCGTCTTAGAATAGGAGACAGAAAAGAAAAATCATTCTCCCTAATTACAAAAATGTCATCGTGTGACATTCTACGACGGTTTCACATAATCATCTTAGAATATGCATCATAAAAAGACATATTTTTAGAAGTGTATGCACACACACTCAATGTCTACTACATACTACTAGTAGCTCATACAACCTTTTACCAAAACTATCATATTATTTCAAATAATTACTTTAATTAACTTCAAATTTAGGCACACATCATCATAATACATAATATTAAACTAGTACATTCATAATCCAGGCAAAGCCATCTTATTTTGAATAATTAATTGTCAAATTACATTGATAAATTTGACACCACAACCTATGTTGATTCCTAATACAATGCTAATATACTACTTCAAATACATAGTTATTATGATGAAGAGGAGAAAACTCTTTAATATGTAGTAGGAGATGACCTCATCTTAGGAAACTTTTCTACAACCTATTATGATTCCTAATACAATGCTAATATACTACATTTATAATCCAGTCGACTAAAGATGTTTGTTAATAGATTTGTTGTCATGTTAAGGATAATTAGTAATCTTGTGTTTATGTTATTGAATTTAGAAATGTTCATCAATTCACATGTATTTGAAGCACTAAGTTAGAAGACAAAAAAATACATCATTATTATGAGCTGAGAAAATCATGTGTGACTAGAAGTAAACATTTATTATATGCATATGAAATTAGCAATACTAATATGAAATTTTTCGCAAACTTAAATGATCAAAATAAAATCATTTAAAAACTTAATGGACTAAATTGAAATCATTTTAAAATCTTAAAGGACAACAATAAAACCGGTTGAAATAACGTCGCTTTAATTAATATATGATATCATCACTTCAATCAACATTTTTAGACACATTACACTTTTTTGTTAACATATTTAATGTTTAAGGATCAAATGAAATCCTTTGAATAACATAAATGACCAAAATAAGATTTTAAAACTTAAAAGAACAAAAGTGATATTTTCCTTTTTTTTTTTAAAGAAAATGTTCGTTACTATATAACATACTAATAAATGTTTAATTTACGTAAAATTTGATGTACATGATTATAAAGATGATGTCAATTGATCTCGTCACACACATATAGTGAAAAGATTAAATTACATTACATTGACGTAATTATGCTAACTATTATACTATTAATTATTATAAAATTATGTGATTTTTATTAATATAAATGGTGAATTATTTTTATAAAAAAAACTATTGAATACATGAATTATAATTATATATTATCTTTATTATTCTGTTTTAAAATTTTATCAAAATTAAAAAACAATAAGAAAATAATCAAAATTTTCATATTTTTATATTTTAAAAGTTTATACTAGCTGTAAAAAAATTATAATACATTAATTTTAGTGTATGCCTAAGGTACCAAATGATTTTATGTTAATAGATAATTTTGTAAAAATACTTTATATATGTAAGTATAACAAAAAAATCTGCTTATTTTTTTTTAATTATAAATAGCGCTACTCAATTACTATAAAACCTAAGTGATACGTGATTTTTTTTTTAAAAAAGGGACCATTTTTATTGATAACTTTTATTGAAATTTGATTAATTATGAAGGCTATCTAATAAGCATAGGGGCAGCCAAGAAGGTGGAAGCCAAATCAGATAGACACATTTTGCCCATGCCATGTTGGTTTTGTTGGGAACTTCTATCCTATGCTCATTTATTAAGGGCTAGCTGCAGGGTCTGACATTTAAGTCTAAATAATGCCTATAGAAGATGATGGGTCACTAAGAAAATCATTGGGAGGTTACAAGGGACTAGGAGGGACCTCAAGGTCCTAAACAGATCAGGCAACTAGCCCCACCTGTTTTTTTTTTGTTTGGGTTTAAAATTATTTGCTACCTTTGGAGGGTTTTGTGATTGGGGGAAAACGAAATGAAGGTATAAAAATGGCTGAGATTTCTTATTGTTAGGATATTTAAGCAAAGAGAGAAAATCTTTTGTTCCTCTTAATTGAGAGTTAAATTGAAGTCCAAAAAGTGCTTTTTAATTTGTGTTTTTCTTAAAAAAGATTGTGTTGCAGAAGAAAAGATTTTAGATTTTAAATAAGAATGAATTGAAGAGGAAACTTTTTCCTCATAATTGTTTAATGAGGTCAAAGCCTTACGGGAGATAACTTTTATAATAAAAAAAATGCATATTTGGAAAAAATAAGGAGACAACTCTTAAAAAAAAAAAAGACAATTTATGGGATGCGAAGTTTCCTTTTGTTTATCATTTAGCCTTTCGCTTAGGCACATGAGTCATATTTAGTGCCTTTGTCATAAAGAGACATATATGCATTATTTTACTAACATAATGCGCTAACAACACCAACATGTTGGTTAGTTATCTAAAAAAAATATGCTGCTGGTTCAAATGGAACTTGAATTTTTTTATTGAAAAGTTTCATGTTCAAGTTTTGGATAGAAATAAAATACAAATGGAAGGAAAGATTTTATTAAAGTGATCAATTAGACAAAAAATTTTAACGAAAATTAATCATTAATAAAATTGGTAAATATTTCACATTAATATTATAATCGTCCTAAAAAATTATGTTAGAAACACTCTAATAATTTCTTTAAAAAATTTGTTCATTATAAGCTGAAATTCACTGAAAAATCACATTTAGACGAATAACACTTCTTATTTAATGATTTTTCTTCCTAATATAAAAGTGAGATTCACCAAAAAAAAAATTATTTCCAAAAAATTCTACCAATAATAGAAAGAATATTTGAAAGAGTGTTGCCAACACTCCTCATCCGGTTATTCTTCCTCCATATTATTGGTTTTAATTAGGTATATAAAAAATCCTAAAAAAACAAACTCAAGTTCTACTTATCTCTAAAAAAATGTATTTTTTATATTATATTAAACTAGTATGCAAGTCAAGAAGACAATATTTCAACACAAGTAAACTGTATATCAAGTTTAATTCAACATGTCTATTTTTATCCGCAAAACTTTTTTACTCATATTTTTTTATTATCAAATGTTAATTTTTAATTTGTTAGTTTTTGTTAAGGAATGAACTCAGAACCTTTACCTCCTTTTCCTCCTTCTTAATCACTAAATTAACCTTACATCTCCGCTTACATTCTAAGATTTATGTTGCATAATTTCATCATTTTACTAAGTGGTATTAAATTTATATTTTTGGCTTGTTAAAGTGGTGTGATAAAAGTGATGTAAAAATGTATTTTTTTAAAAGAATATTTGAAAGAGTGTTGCCAACACTCCTCATCCGGTTATTCTTCCTCCATATTATTGGTTTTAATTAGGTATATAAAAAATCCTAAAAAAACAAACTCAAGTTCTACTTATCTCTAAAAAAATGTATTTTTTATATTATATTAAACTAGTATGCAAGTCAAGAAGACAATATTTCAACACAAGTAAACTGTATATCAAGTTTAATTCAACATGTCTATTTTTATCCGCAAAACTTTTTTACTCATATTTTTTTATTATCAAATGTTAATTTTTAATTTGTTAGTTTTTGTTAAGGAATGAACTCAGAACCTTTACCTCCTTTTCCTCCTTCTTAATCACTAAATTAACCTTACATCTCCGCTTACATTCTAAGATTTATGTTGCATAATTTCATCATTTTACTAAGTGGTATTAAATTTATATTTTTGGCTTGTTAAAGTGGTGTGATAAAAGTGATGTAAAAATGTTTTATCCTTTTGAAA
The DNA here is from genome assembly GCF_000004515.6 of Glycine max. Lineage (NCBI taxonomy): Eukaryota > Viridiplantae > Streptophyta > Magnoliopsida > Fabales > Fabaceae > Glycine > Glycine max. The sequence continues at coordinate 41,616,435 of NC_038244.2, forward strand.
AGTCATCAAAACTTAAATTAGTTTAATATTCTTTTGGTTTAATATTCAAAGACGTTTTTGAATTCATTCTGAATATCAAAAATCAAAGAAGTTTCAATGTCCAAACAAATTATTTGATGTACCACTATCTTATCTATTATGGATGCTACCAAAATTATATGTCCCTGATAGAATGCAACAGCTTTGACCCAAGAGGAAGGCCCAAAGGCCAGCGTATATGCAGGATTACGTGAACTCGTAGGTCGTTACTATAGCGGAAGCACGTAACGATGTAATGTTGTAGTGCAGGAGTTAGTGCATACTAAGTTTGTTAGAGTGGTGTTAGCACTTGTTGCTTCTTTATTTTCGTGCATGCATTAAACCTATAATAGAAGGTTCTAGGAGAAAGCCAATGATTGGCTCTTTAAATAGCAAAAAGCGCACTGAATAATACATAGAATATTCACCTTTAACTTCGTTTATCTTTCTTTCTTCTTGGAGACTACCCTTGATCTCGAATCCAAGGGAAGGTACCTACCATTTGGTCCGACCTGCCGACGTACCCATGGCGGAACACCACACCCACTCAAAAACCACAAACTGTTTAGAAGAGAAGATTCTCCGCCTAACCCAAAATCAGTCCTTCCTCACTGAAGCCCACCATGACCTCACCCTTCGTCTCAATTCAATCCAAGAACAGTTGCAACTTCTTCAACTCCATCACCAACCACCACCTCCTCCACCACTAACCCCACCACCTTCCCAGCCCTCTTCCCGCTACCCCATTTAGTTGGAGGTCCCTAGTTTTGACGGCAATGATGCCATGAGATGGATCTTCAAGATCTCCCAATTCTTCGATTACCATAACACATCGGACGAAGAACGCATCACCGTTGCATCCTTTTATATGGACAGTCCGACCCTAAGCTGGTTTCAATGGATGTTCAAAAACGGATTGATCACGTCTTGGCTGTCATTGTTACAAGCTCTGGAAACCCGTTTCGCGTCGACCTTCTACGATGATCCTAAAGGAACATTGTTCAAACTAACCCAAAAAGGGACTGTTAATGACTACCTTCACGAATTCGAGCGCCTCGCAAATCGCATCATCGATTTGCCACCTTCCTTCTTACTTAGCTGCTTTATCTCCGGTCTCACACCGGAGCTATGAAAGGAAGTACAAACACTACAACCAATCCCCCTTCCCCAGGCTATTTCACTGGCCAAATTACTGGAAGATAAACTCGAAGACTGCCGCTGGAGTTATCGTCCTCGACCATCGACTACAACACCCACAGCCCACCCTCCTCCTCCTCCTCCACCTCTCTTACCCTCTCCCCTAAACCGAACCACATTGTCACTAACCTAAACAAGCGTGAACACGATATATGTTATAACTATGATGATAAGTGGGGACTTGCTCACAAATGTCGGGCATGTTTCTTCTTATTAATAGCCGAAGACGATGACCCTGGACCTGACACTCCCACCCCACCACCTCCAAACCCTATCTCTCAACCACCCATACCACCCTCTTTAGACCTGACCCTTGTCCAAATTAGTTTCAATGCCCTGTTTGGAACCTTTACCCTTGAGGCCCTCTGTTTCTTTGGGTTTGTTTGTCATTCTGTGTGACGCTGCTCATCGGCGATGGGAGTACCCATAACTTCATACAATCCCATGTCGCCAAGTACCTCCAACTACCCACTGAACACACCCCACCATTGCAGGTAATAGTAGGAAATGGTACCATGCTTCCCTGTGACCAAATTTGCTCCTACACTCCATTGTTACTCCATGGACATGTCTTCTCAGTCGTACTCGACATTCAATGGTTTAAACAACTTGGCCCCATCATCACGAATTACGATACCTTGACCATGTAGTTCACATACAATGGTCACTCTATCAACCTCCGCGCAGATGCTCTGATAGTTTCAACGGATGCATATTTTCTACAACTATGAAGACTGATGCAGACACACTCAGCTTCAGCTTTCTTCCATGTTTTGATTACCCACCACACTTACCTACCACCAATATCACCCAAACCTTAACCATACCCTTCTATAACCAACCTTCTTCAACAATATTCTCACCTATTTCAGTCACTCACATCCCTACCACCCCTGGGAGCCATAAACCACCAAATACACATGCTACCCAACACCCAACCAATCAACGTTCAACCTTATCGCTACCCTCACTTTCATTAAACGGAGATCGAAAAGCAAGTTAATGAGATGCCATCCTTGGGCCTTATTTAGCTAAGTCACAACCCATTCTCCTCGTCGATGCTCTTGGTGAAAAAGAAGGACGGGAGTTGGCGCTTCTGTGTAGACTATTAAGCCTTGAATGCCTTAACAGTTAAAGACCATTTCCTAATGCCAACAATAGACGAACTTCTAGATGAGCTTGGCTCCGCCTCATGGTTCTCGAAGTTGGACCTAAGGCAAGGTTTCCATTAGATATTTATGGCAGACCACGACATTGCAAAGACGGCCTTCCGCACCCACCAGGGCCACTATGAATACAAGGTCATGCCATTTGGCCTTTGTAATGCCCCATTAACCTTCCAAGCTACCATGAATGAGCTTCTCAAATCGTTCCTCCGCAATTTTATCCGAGGTTACGCTGCCCTCGTCGTGTCGCTAACATCATTGCTTCAAAAAGACAACTTCCACTGGGGAGTTGATGCCCAAAATGCTTTCGACAACCTTAAGCTTGTTATGACCCAAGCCCAAGTATTATCCTTTCCAGACTTCTCTGTGTTATTCACACTCGAAATAGATGTCTCAGGCCTGGCAATGGGCATAGTTCTTATGCAACACGACCATCCTCTCGCTTTCTTTAGTAAGGTCTTCTGCCCACGATTATAGAGAGCCTCAATTTACATCCGAGAATTACATGCGATCACGACCGTGGTCCGCAAGTGGCGGCAATACCTGTTAGGCCACTTCTTCATCATTCTAACGGATCATAAGAGCCTAAAGGATCTCATAGGCAAGGTTATCCAGATGCCTGAACAACAAGTTTACCTATCGAATCTGTTAGGTTACAACTACACAATACAATACAAAACTGGAAAATCCAATGTGGTTGCTGACGCATTGTCCAGAATTCCCCAGTACACCAGTGGGCAGTGTCTGTTGCTATCCATGCCTAACTTCGTCTTCATTGACGCCCTGTGTAAGCATTTCCTCACTAGTGCCCCATTCCAAACAAAGGTCCAATAGGTTAATTTGGACCCAGGTTCGCACATGGGTTTTGAGCTTCGCGATGGCTTGTTATTTTTCAACAACAGGGTGTGGCTCAAACCTGATAACCCCTTCCTTGTTTCGTTGATTGAAGAGTTTCACTCCACCCCTATTGGCGGCCATCTGGGTTTCGTAAAGACCCTCAATCGGCTACAGATGAGTTTCTATTGGTCCAACATGCACAAAGATGTCAAACAATTTGTTCGCCAATGTGCCACTTGCCAACAGGTAAAATATGAAGCCAAGAAACCCGCCGGCTTGCTCCAACCACTACCCATACCAACCTCTCCTTGGCAGGACTTGTCACTGGACTTCCTTCTTCGCACGGTTACACTATCATTCTCGTGGTAGTTGATAGGTTCACCAAGGGAGCTCACTTGGGTGCTCTTCCCGCCCACTACACGGCCCATAAGGTTGCCTTCCTTTTTCTTGATATAGTTTGTAAAATTCACGGCTTTCCCAGAAGCTTGGTCTCCGAACGAGACCCTATCTTCATTGGGAACTTTTGGCACGATCTGTTCATCTCGAGTGGCACAAAATTACACACGAGCATCTCCCATCATCCAGAAACGGATGGCCAGACTGAGGTGTTAAACCGAACCTTAGAGCAATATCTTTGGTGCTTTGTCCATGACACACCCTTCAACTGGTCTTAGTATTTGTCGCTAGCGGAATGGTGTTACAACACCGCTGACCACTCTGCCACCGACATCACTCCCTTCGAAGCAATGTATGGCAAGCCTCCTCCCCCCATCTCCACTTACTTGAAAGGATCTTCTACCGTCGAAGCAGTTGACCACCTCTTGTCCACAAGACAAGATCTTTGGGCCTCTCTAACCACTCGCCTGCACAAAATGCTGCTAGCCATGAAGGCACAAGCCGACAATAAACATCGCAATGTCTTGTACATGGTTGGCGACTGGGTATATGTTAAGTTGCAACCTTACCGCCAAACCTCCTTTTCTCACACAAGTTTTAACAAACTATCCAAGCCGTATTACGAACCTTTTCAGATTTCCGAGACCATTGGTGCAGTGGCTTACCGCCTTGCTCTTCCGGAGAGCTCCAAAATCCATAATGTTTTCCATTGTTCCATGCTTAAGCCACATCACGACCCTATAGACGATGTTACAGACCCCTTGCTGCCGCAAGCCACGGATAACCACCCATTGGTCGAACCTTTGAGTATTTTAGATACTAAATGGGACGACACGACCTCCCCACCTTCACTATTGGTCTTGGTGCAATGGAGTGGCCTCGCGCCTGAAGAAACGTCGTGGGAACACTGGGAGGAACTATGCGCCACTTACCACCTTAAGGACAAGGTGGTTCTGCCAACCGTGGGTATTAATGGAACGCAGCAGCTTCGACCCAAGAGGAAGGCCCTAAGGCCAGTGTATCTGTAGGATTACGTGAACCCGTAGGCCGTTACTATAGCATCAGCACGTGACGATGTAATGTTGTAGTGTAGGAGTTAGTGCGCACTAAGTTTGTTAGGATGGTGTCAGCACTTGTCATTTCTCTATTTTCATGCATGCATTAAACCTATAATAGAAGGTTCTAGGAGAAAGCCAATGATTGGCTCTTTAAATAGCGGAAAACACACTAAATAATACATAGAATGTTCACCTTCAGCTTCATTTATCTTTCTTTCTTCTCGGAGATTACCCTTGATCTCGAATCCAAGGGAAGGTACCTATCAGTCCCCATTGTGATAAAATCGTTAATATGTTTACTAGCAAGTCATTAGCTTTTGCTTTCTGTTCTGTACATATTACACCTCTCTCTCTGTCTCGATAAACATCTATATCTCTTTTTTGACAGAATATTACACCTATATATAAAGAAAATAACTATAGAGGATATCTATAGTGACTAGTGAGCATTTTTAATGTCAAATTTCCATCCTTGAAATTAAATCATCAAAATTTATGGTCTTTTGTAAATTTAAACTTTTACCCTTCCTTCAAAATTATAGATTGCATATCATCACACTGTCCCAACCTATTCGGCCGACTTACCCTTAATACCTAATTAGTAGACTAAGTTGTGAACTATTGTCATATAAATGCCTTTATTTACAAATTTAAATAAGGGAGATTTATACCTAAGAGTTTCAAAAGTAAGTTTTGTTCGACGAAAATCATTGAGATTTGGTTTTGCACCAGAGACTCGGTTCAAATCTTGAAATCGAGAGGTGTAGCTTGACGTTGAAGTTACACATGCAAGCATTTCAATTCCTATGTCAATATTTTTTAGGAAGTACTATAATTAGGATATTTGGTTCCCCAAATATTTTTAGAAATTTTGATCCTTTGAATTAATTATGAAACTAATTCTCAATTTGATATTTTGTCACACATAAAGTTCACGGTCTCTTCCTAAAAATATTTCTTGTAAAGATCAAACTCAGATTCTTCCTACAACTCAACTTATGTTATCAACTTGAGATATACATATTGGGTGAGCCTAAATTAGTGATTGAGAACAAGAATATAATAAAATTCATATTTAAGGTGTCTATTTATATACTTGAATTTTGGTGGGAAAGTTAGTTCCACAGTCGATTATGTGATCATCGTGACTTGCCATTGAGGTCATGAGTGTCATGCATTCCCAAGTCGCACAACAGTTCTTGATTTACCGGTCTGCTTGAATTTAGTAATGAAGAAGATCTCGGTCTAGATTAACCCAGTATACTATTAGTGAACAAATTCATTATTTGTGCACGAGAACAATGTTATAAATATAAACAATTATAAAAAAAACTCATGATTCATTAAAAATAATAAAACAAACAACAAAATTGATGTTGAAATGATTTTAATAAGTTTTGGATTAATTGTATGGTTATGTATATAATCCATTGAGAATGATACACCTACAATAATTTATACAATAAAAAATATTATGAAAAACTTAGGGTGTGTTTGGTTTGTATTTTCATTTTCTGTTTTCATTTTCTAAAAATTGTTTTCATTTTCAAAAGATTAGAATTCTGAAAACATGTTTGATTTGATTTCTTGTTTTCTGCTTTCAAGAAATAAAAACATTGAAAATGCATTTGCAAAAGGAAATATATTTTAAATTTGCTTAAAATTACATTCTTTGTCATCACATTTTTATTTTACCTAAAATGAGGTTCCTGGTTTCAACTGAAAATACTGAAAACGAGATTTTATTGTTTCTAGTTTTTGGTTCGTTTGAGGAAATATTTTCATTGAAAATGTTTTAAAAAATCCAACCAAACGTATTTTCTATTGGGAAAATACCCAAGTCCCACATCGGGTGCCTCAATCCTTGGAGTGCAGCTTATATACTTGTTGGGCAACTTCACTTCATGCCAATTGGTTTTAAGATGAAATCTAACATGGTATCAGAGCAGGCTCTAACCTTGAACACCCACCATTTGTGGTTCACGCACCAAGCCCAATAAGTGCTGGCGCAACTTCACTTAATGCCAATTGATTTTAAGATGAAATCTAACATTTTCATCACCATCTTCTATTTGCCGTGAAAATAAAAATAGAGTCTAACCAAACACCCCTTAAGAACTACCATAATTAAGATCTACACACCACACTTGAATTTATACGGTCAATTTATACATTATTTCTTTGTGAATTTATACGGCAATTTATACATAATTTCTTTGTATCTATTTCTTTCTATCATTATAATATGTAATAAATAAATGATGTAGAGAAAAATAGACAAAAAAATGTTGCACAGATAACATTTATCTATTTTGTTTATGTCAAAATTATCCTTAAGCAAATAATTATATAGTCATTCAATTCCAACAAAATAATAATAATATATATTTATACTTATAGAAGATGATAAGATAATCTAACAGTTTAATTTGACCAAAATTATTTACTTCAACAAAGTTGGGGAATTCTAAATCCGTACATAGCTTGTACTTTGAAGAATTTAGACAACATATCTGTTTCCGAATATTTTATATAAGTGAAATGTTCACTGTTCAATCGTACGAAGGTATTCCCCGGGAATTGATGCCGAAAACTGAATACCACTCTTTCGCCAAACTTTTTCTTTAAAAAATAATTAACAGTATCAATTTACAATAAAAATTTATTAAAGCTAAAAATTGTTAACAAACCAGATCTTACATAATTGGTAGTATTTGAAAAATATTTAGGTTTCTTAAACATGTTTGTCAAGGGCTCCATTCATGTGATTTCAAGCAAAATATTCCACTCCTTGTTATATAGAAGCATAATTTAATTTCTATCCTTGTAAAATATTTTATGTTGTCAAACAATCAAAAATCATAATAAATATAACTTTTAATTAATTTCTTTTTTCTGAAGGCATGATATATTCCTTAACTGATCGTCAAAGATGAAGGCATGATATATTCCTTAATTGATCATCAAAGATTAATATCTCTAGATATTGTGATTTATTTAAGAGATTAATCTCTTTTAATAGACATTTCATGCAAACAATCTTAGAGATCAAACATTTGACTACATATTTGTAAATTTTCAAATCAAAAGATAAGGTGCATTTAATGCATAATGAAAATTGAATTTTTATCACTAAAGTTTAGATGATTTAAATGTAAAGTGAAAAATTACATTTTACTATACGAAACTTATTTGAATGGATCAATTGAAAGTTATTTTTCTTTCAACTTTCCAAGAGATCTTATTTATTATAGTTGGTGACAATCTTCACAATGAATAAAGAAGAAAATTAATGGAGAAGATACACATGAAGAAAGAGTGTGTGAGAAAAAATATTGTAAAACAAAGTTATTTTGTTGAGAGAAAAATGTCTTTGTGCGAGAATGATATCATTTCTTATTATCATTGAATGAGATACTCAGGTTTGTAGAGTGATACACTATTTAGAATGTGTTACAATCTTGTAATCATTTTTGTGATAAAGAAATACTTTTGAGACGATTTCGTGGACGTAATCAAAAGGTGTCGTTAAATTATTGAGTTTGTTATTATTTTTGGATGTAATCTTTGTTGTGTTCTTATAATCCTTTGTGGGTGTGAGTAATTTTATTTGTAAGAATATTAATTACCTAACAATATTTAAAAAGTATGATTATTTACCCACTACTCATATATATATCAATTTATAATTAGATACTAATATAAACGTCTTTCATATATTTTAGTAATACACTATTTACCCATAAAAGAATTCTACTACTACTTTACCATTCGTTTTATAACTTTATCTAGAAATAAAGAAGCAAAGATAAGTTGACTATGTCTTAAGCATAAAATTATAGAAACCTGTTGAGTTTTGACTCATTTGTAGAAGTCACACGTTCTGATTGATTTAACAATTAAAACATCATTAGGGAGAAAGAATGCCAATGATTGAGTGAAATATTCCGATTCTTACAATTTTTTATAATGGAGTTGGTTATATAATTTAGCCATGTGGGGCATGCAGATTCCAGTTATTGATTCGATATTGATCATAGAGACCACAAAGTGATATTTTTTTTTATTCAGTTTGTGGATATAAAATAAGCTCAACATAATCTTTTCACCCTCTATAAAAAAAAATGCAACTTTGTTATGAGGGTTGATATCAGTCCTTTTCTAAGTTGCCACTTCAAGAAACAGATGGTGTGGGGTAAATAGAGAGAGAAGAAAAAAAGTAGTCTATATGCAACCAATTTGGCTGGCTTAAATTAATTATATCTATCTCATATTTTGTTTAGATCTTCACCTATGGGGCCCATCACTATCTTTATTGCATTCTTCTTGTTCATGTTTCACACAACTTGCTTTACCATCTTGAAAAAAATATACCATAATCTCATTCGGAAGTTGACAATGTTTGAGAAAAGAAAAATAGAAATTTTAGGTTCTTTTCATGGGATAAATGATCAGGACTAGTGAGTTAGGCATCAAATTTGTGATCATTGATGGGGAGAATATGGCAAGAATCACGATGGTGGTGTGATTTGATAGCATTTTGCAGTTCAAGTACAATAGCATGGAAAGTCCCCACACACACACCCCTAATGCAAAGGAAAAAAAACACTGGGAATTCGTGTTCTAAAAGCAACTTGAACCAATGGTTTGTTTGTTTCAAGAACTGAAGATAAGAATCATATCACTAACTCAAGCCGTGCAAGAAGGCATGTGATTTAAAGTGTAGGATGAGAATGAAAGTTAACACTATTTCAAGATATATCAAAATTTCCACACCTTGAAAACTTTTTTCTTTCACCAAAAGTTACTCTTTAGTCTTTAATGCCTTTTGCCTTTTTTTCAGTCTCACTTTTTAATTGGGCAGATTTTGTGTTGAGAGAATACTCATTGTTATTATAAGAGAAATATTACTAACACATTCTAATATATTATTTTTAACACTATTTACTATTGAATGGAGTTCATATAAAACTTACTCTTCCTATTTCAAAACAAGTGATGTTGAAACACACACAAAAAATACATTTTAAATACATTTTAGGTTTTCAATGAAGTACTAAATACTTTATGCAGTTTTGTTTCAAATAAATAATTAATGTGATGAGGAGTCAACTCGGGATAGTTTATTCAAGGTTCTAAATTCCAACTTCGTTGTCATCGTTGTTAAAAAAATTCCTGAGATGCAGAATAAATAATAAAGATAATTTAATAAAATTGTTTTGATCATTAATTTATTTAGTTTTTTCTTATCTTTAATCGTAGACCTTAAAGATTCATTAAATTAATAAATTGAGATTCTTAATGGAGACTGGTATAATGGTTTGTTTATGCTGGTGTTAGTTGTTTGTTAGTGAATGAATTAACTCATTGACATGAATTGTTTTTAGTGAAGAGGGAGGAGACGGAAAATATGAATAACGATCTTTTAGTTTATAGTTTACGACATTAAACAAAATTAATTGTTAAAAAAATAGCTTATATTTCGAAAATTTAAATAAATTTACATAGTTATTTAATCACAACAAAAAACAAAACAAACACATTTTATAAAAAAATATAAAAAATATTTTACAAGAATGAAAAAAAAATAAATTAAATTATAAGAATAAAAAATATATTTAAATCTTTTTATTGGTTGATAATATAAAAAAATTACACTAAAAGTACATGGCGGTTAAACTCATAATTGTTCTCTTGATAAGTTGAGACACAATGATTGCCTATTTCAGCCAAAAAAATTAGCTCATCATGTTGCTTTCCCAGATCTAAAAACAGTGCAAAATGCTCTACCTGATGGGACATAGGAGCTAAGAACAAAACTGGCCCATAATGAAGGACCTGTCTACTACAATTTTTCTCAAAGTTGGACAACAAAACTCTTCAATTTGATATAAATTGCATGGCTACCACACTACACAAATTTGGAGTATATGTACATCTTGGCGCTTTCAGGCTTGATTCCACCATCCAAACCCTCCAATTAAGGATGTTTGATCAGGTGCTGACTGCTATTTAAGTTAAAGGTGGAAGAACCTGGAAAGTAGAAAAAAGGAGAAGCTAATGAAGAAGGAACATAGCAAATTGGAAGGAGACTTGTGCAAAATGTAGTCATAAAGTATGGATTATGATATGTAACAAAATCATGACCAAGGGTTTCAAAAGTGTGAGTTGTGCTTCGTTAGTTTTCATGGCTATTCCGATCGAGGGGACTGTGGTCGCGGCAATTACTCATTGATTGAGCAAGTGTCTATTTTTGAGGTCCCATGACAAGATAAACAACTTGGTACAAATACTTAGTGGTATTCAAATTTTAGCAGTTAGCTGACTACCTTTAATTTTGATGCAGGGGACCACCCCCAACAACATTTATTTGCAGCTTGACTAAAGATAAAAGCATCACACACAAAGTGGAGGGTACATATTCATTTTTCATGACATTTTTTCAAGATAAGGTAAAAAAAAAATGTAAAAGTTTAGCATTCAACCTGTGAATAATTACTATCTGACGACATGAAGAAGTGATTTCTTCTAGTTGAGAGAAAGAAAGGACTAAAGGAGCAATGAATCATGCATCACCTAACCTTTTCAAGCTTATGTATGCTCACCCAACATGTTGATTTTGGTAAAATCTTGTGCTTTGGTCATGCAAGCACCCTAGGAGGCTAGGACATCATGTAAGCTATAGAAAAACAAGGAAAAAAAGATGACCTAATCTAGTTGAATAAATCTTCTCGATCAAAAAGGTATCATGGTATAGGCTAGGGATGCATCTTAATTTAAGTCCTTTCATAGTAACTAATTATTACATCTTAAACAATGAGTGGCTCACATACTACAAATTATAGCCCTGCCTTTAGTGTGCTTATGCACATCAGCATACACAAATATATTATATTATTATATTATGTTCCATCTAACATAAAAAAAGGAGGACCCTTCCTATATTAGTGTCCAAGCAATTAATAAAGTAATTATGCATGATAAGAAAAGAACAACTGTATTACTTTTAAGGTAGCCAGCCACTTTTACCAGAAATTAATTTCTGTGCAATTAGTTTATTATAGCATTGCATGGCAGGTACCGATTTTTCTTGAGGTATTCACCTCTAGATCTCAACTTATTTTTTTATTTTTTATTTTACCCCGTTCTTGATGCTTTTTGTTTGGACAATATTGTACAATAGATTCATATATAAATAACTAATATATATATATATATATATATATATATATATGAGCAGGCAGACATACTGTGAAAGCATACAAGCCTTATAAGGGCTTCTATCATCTTGCAATTATCTTGTTGGTTACGCCATAGGTATTCAAAAGCGTGCTTCTAAACTAATTAACCTGTAAACAGTGACAAGTAAAAACTGTTAATGAAAATTATAGTATCAGAATTCTCAAGATAAAATGGATTTTAAATACAAAATCTTTTTTCTATAAAAAGGTAGGAATAATAAAACATAAAAAACTGTAGAATGCCATGAAATGGTGTTACTAATTTTTTGTTGATGAAGTACTGAAATTAAACACTCAATAGAAGTTCTATGCAATATGAAACATAGAATGATGGTATAAATCTGGCATATAAAATGAATATAGAGAGAAAAATGAGACCAATTCATAAAGAGCTATGCAACAGCCAAAATCATTAGCATAATAACATTAAATATGCCAGTGGAGAATGCTTATAGAGCAAGGCTTATTCTAGTAAGTTATATATCTTATTTCTTATCCTAGTCAAAGAACAAGTGATTGTTTAAAAAGGTCTTTTAGCTGTTTACATGGTGACAAGTTAGTGTCTGTTTGTCACCATCTGTTTATCAACAGGTAAAAGGTACAACTTCTCCATATAATTGAGGTTGTATCCTCAATTTGTTGTTAGCCAAAGCAAGGTGAAGAATGTAAGTGGCTTACCCATTTTGCCACTCACAGCCTCATCAATATTTGCTGCTCCACTCATGTTTCCACTGCTGTTGCTGCTGGGTGTAATCATTGTTTGACTATGTTGTACTCCCTGGGGACCATATCTGAATACATTCATTGGCTTCAAGACAAAAACAAAAAAACAAGGCGAATTAATTTCAATAGGTAAACTATGGAGAACTTATCAAGAAGGCATAAGGGGTTTTAGGAGGGAAAAAAATGAAAATAAGTTCCTCTTGAAAGAAACCAATTACCTGAGAGGCATTTTGCATAAGATGATAGCCCATGTAACGCACATATTGCTCCGAAAGAGCTGGATTTTGCATCTGATTTTGGTAATTAAATGCACCCAAAATGGGATTTTGGCACATTAATGTCTGGTTTGGTGTCTGAGATGCAGATACAGACTTATCAAGCGGCACTCTCGGTAATTGCATCGGATTATGAATAGGAGGAGGGAAAGGCGGTCTAGCCATTCCCATGCCCATTTGTGACATGTAGTGCTGAATTCCTGGAAACATTATTGGTGCCATGCCAGATCCCATCCACATTAGCTAGCAGCAAGAACAGAATTGTTTATTTTAGCTGTTACTGTTAGTAATGTGAGACAATAGTCATATGCAAGATATTAAGGGGGACATATACCTGAAGTTGTAGCTGAAGTGATTTCAAGTATTCAATTGCCTCTTCCAACATCGATGCTTTGTCTGTCTGCACATACACCCGTTACTCAGTTTTTTATGCCAATATATGATTAAATCTCATAAAATGGAGAATCAATTTCTATGTACTTGCATTTTGTCTTCTTCACTTGACTGCTTCTCACATTATTTTATGAGCAAATCTGATCCATTTGATTTGAGCTAAATATGGCTCTTAACTGATTTTCATTTTCCTTATAAAATCAACTAATTTTTTTTTTCTAAAGCAAATTTAACAGCTTCTTTGTTGACTGTATCACTTTTAAACCTAGCAGTCAGTGGATTACTATTGCAGCTTTATCTGACTATGAATGAATATCCAAAGAACATGTTATGCCAGTATAGTCCACATTCATTATGAGAACTAACCTTGCTACTGTGAGGTATGAGTTGTTGCAATGCCTTCATCTTCTCATTGATCCTGTCTCTCCTTCTCTGCATCAATAAAACAATACTACCACTTGTAAGAATAAAGTTTACGAAAATTAAGTTCACACGAAATGTACCAAAATCCCCCACCCTTTCCGATAGATTATGCACTTCAGCAGCACGGTTCCTTCGAGCCGACCCTGTGCGTTGAGATGACTTGTTTCCAAGTGCTGATTTAAGTTCTGTGTCCTATTACACATAAAGTGATAGCTCAGTGCGCCAAAGAATAAAAGCATCTAATCATGAAGGTAACTAACTCGAGAGAAAGAGGCTTCACCTCACTTTGCTCCTCAGATTCTTCCACGTCTATTCCTTTTCTTTTTTGGCCCTGGTTTCTCGTAGATAATGAACAAGTTTTTCCAAGACTACTACCTGAGCCACCAGATGATGAAGTCACAGCTGGTTCAAGCATCTCTGATTTCCCTTTCTCCTTCTGAGGAATTGTTTTCGGCACATCGTCTCTAACAGCTTCTGGCTCGACTGATAAAGTAGTAGTCCAAACACCATTGCTTGATGCCCTGCTAGCATCTGGATCTTGGGGGATGTGATTGCTACCACAGTAACTTGATCCAACTGTCATCAATGAGCACTCCCTAATCTCATTTCTTGACATGTTACCAGTAATTTTGTCTCCAAAATGCACGTTAGCCGATGCTGAAGAAACATTAAGGGGTGCTGAAAAGTGAGAGAAGTTTTGGACCTTACATGATCCACCCAAGTGATTATTGTTTTTCTGAGGTGAATCAGAAACATGGAATCTTGGGGCCGGTATAGGAATTCCTGAGAAATCCTGAAAAGAGGAGGATTTCATGGTAGGTAATTGTGAACTTACAGTCACATGAGGGGCACTAGAAGCATCCAATTTGGTAAATTTTCCCTCTTCAAATGGCTTGATTTGCTTATAGGACTCAACTTCACAAGGTGCCAGTTCAGACAAAAGGTTTGAACAGAATTCTTGTTCCAATGGATCCTCAAGAGGGTATTGGATCCATGAGACTGTCTCATCATCTTGAATCAAGTTACTTGAGTTCACAACCGGTTTTCTATGAGTTTGGCTGTGCACTACCTGGCCATTTTGCCACAGAAGCTCCACAAGCTCTTGGTCCACCCTGTAGAATAATTGACCACATGGATTGTTACAATTTAAGCATAGTTAATTGGGACTAAGAGCAGTATTCTGCTTTGAGAGAAATAAATTTGCACACACCCCATCATGGGCTTCTTTTGATTGGTGGAGGTGACACAGGAATCACTCCCAAAATTCCAATCAGGAACACTGTTGTTCATGGCTAAACCAAATCAGTTTTCTGTTGTCACAAAAAAGAGAAGAACATTAGATTTTTTAAAATAATAGAAAATCAAAACCAAAGACCCTTTTGAGTGAAAGATTTTGAGTCATTGAGCACACCCATAAAAAAGCAGAATAAAATAATCTGTTTACCAGAAAACTGAATAATCAAATAAGCATAAACAATATTTTAAATTGAAAACAAAAAGAAAAGAAAAGGAATAGAAAAAGAAAGAGAAAAACTTTGAGTGGGTCATGTGTGGAACTTTACTAGAAGAAGAGTAAGCAAGCAAACCAATGAAATGGAACCATGAGTGGTTTTTGCCATTCTGAACTGTGAATAATATAAATCATCCAAAATTCAAATTCCATGGTTCCAAAATGGGAAATTCAACTCTTGGTTAAAGTTTGAAGGTACATGCACATTTACAAGCATTTACAAGTTCAGAGAAACAAAAACAATGAAATACAAGAATCTTAACAAAACATTAAACTCAACAAATTGGGCAAATTTTGAGACAGCCAGCTTGCAGAAAGTTGTGTACTAACTCCACAAGTTTCATAAGCAAAACACACACTCAAAGAAAAACAATTTCCAAAATAAAACAAAGAAAAAACACTTTGACAAATGAAAGACATAGAAAATGATGAAACTTTTTTTTTCACTTTAATTATTACCATTAGTAATTCCAACAATCACATTAAGACAAGGAGCTCAAAAAAGAAGAACCCCACCTGAGCTAAGTGCAAAGGCTGATAGATTTTTCTGACTTTGTTGAAGTTGAAATAAGAAGGTTGCTAGAAGCAAGAAACAGAAGCTCCTTGTTTGTTCTCTCTCTCTCCACAAGTGTGAGAACAAAGTAGTATATAGAAGAGTTTTTATTAACAGCAATAAAGACAGTGACATCAGCAGAGAGAGAGAAAGAAAGAGAGCAAAATTCCTAAGGTGAAATGGTGCTTGTTGTGCTTCTCAACTGCGAGAAAAACATGGCTACATGGGAATAAATGAACATGGGACCAGTTGACGGCTATTAATAAAAAAATCTTTTAAAAAAATTCATGAAATTTAATCAGTCATAAATAAATTTATTAACATTTAAGAATATAAAACATAATTTGAACTGGAATAAACTAGAGTTTTTTATGTTATTCATAAATTTTTATATAACTGAAAATAATTAACTTCTACAGTAATTATTCTAAAGATCATATTAACATTATTTTCTAATTAATTGACTTTTTTCATTAAAATTATATCAAAATTAAACTCTATAACGTACTTTGTTTAGATGTTAATTAACTTATACTTTTATGAATTAAGATTGTTCATATAGTCTTATATGTTAACGTGTAGATCATATAACTTTTCAACAATAGATTTGAACTTTACTTCACATCAGAATCATTATCATCATCATAATATTAATTCAAATAATTCTAGATTTTTCTACAACATTTTTCAATTTGTTTTTTTTTTCACATGATAAGTATTAAATATATCTTATATATCAAAGATATTAAATATATTTATTTTTTATTCAATATTTTTTTATAAAATAATAGAAAAATATAGAAAAATGTGTAGAAAGACATAATGCTAATCTAATAGTATTAAGGTATGAAAATACCAAATATGCTTATATAAAATAAGTATATTTTTATATGATAAGTATTAAATAGATTTTATATATCAAAGACAGTATATTTATTTTTATAAAATAATAGAAAACTATAGAATGGTGTGTAGAAAGATTTATGCTAATCTAAAAGTAGTATTATTAAGATATGAAGTATCAAATATGCTAATTATCTGGGTTTGGTTGTTACTATAGTATTTAAAACGAAAGGAAATCTAAAGCTTGAAGCACATGGTGGGTGCTATCTCAAGTTTCGTGGAGGAGGATGCCACTTGGCAGTGACAAGCAGTGTTTCCATTGGGGAAATGATAAGGGACAGTGCTGTCAGAAAAAAGATGTGGCTCTCATGCACCTTCAAATTATATCAAACACCTAGAGGAACCTATCTGATATTATTTATTAATAATACTATTTTGCAGCCTCAGAATTTCCACGTGTGTATTGTTGTAGTAATAATTAGATTATAATCATCTTGGAATACTTAACTCGAAACATTTTTTCTTTCTTTCTGCAGAAGTAAATATTCTTCTACTTGTAAGAAATGCAAAACAATGTGGACCTGACATAGGTTTCCATTTTCCATGGGCACGGTTGCACTACCCTTCCTGGCATGTACCCCATAAGGGCATAAAATAAATTATTGTTGCAATTTATGATCGGATAAGACTGGATTTTTTAAAAAAATATTTTTACCATATGCAATATACTATTAGTTCTTTTAATACTTTTACCATGTAATATATTATTAGTGCTAGTGAAACTAAACTCGATCAAATTTTATAAATGAAAAAACATAATTAAAGAGAAAATATTTTGTTAAAATTTACAAAATAAATTTTTAAGTAGAGATTAATTATGAATACAAAACTGATAAATATCCCATACTTCTATTATAATTTTTTTAAAATGTTTGTTAAAATACACAGTTAAATGATAATTGCAACTACTTATATGTAAAAAAAAAAGGAATTCATAGCACAAACAGTGTTGGTGTGGTGTGCAACACATGAAGATGATGGGGATATAACAGAAGACTTTCTCGTTAATAATAATAGTTTTGTATCAATAGTTGACTGAGTCTTACTTTTTATTTTAATAAAAATAATAATAATAATACTGAAAAGCATACACTTCAATTATTTTTCTTTTCAGTTGATTACTTGCAAGAAATAAATTTGAAAGTTGAATTATAATTTTATTTGATCACAAAGAAAATAGAATATATAAAATATAAAATATAGATTAAATAGGACATGAATTAGTGATTTTTATTTTGTAAACATCGAAATGTACAAAATGAAAAAATTATTTAATTCATATTTAATATATATATATATATATATATATATATATATATATATATATATATATATATATATATATATATATATATATATATGAATAAATACTTTGACCCAATGTTTCCAGAATCGAATTGGTCATTCAAATGACGAAGGCAATGATTTACTGTATATCTAAATGAAACTTACTTGAACTTGTAAACATAGCTTATAATTCCTACAAACTTATTCCAACTCCTTGAATTTAAATAAGTTTAAAGGAATTATAATCTTATTTTAATTAAAATTTATTAAAGAAAATATTTTTTTAAAACTCATCTCAATAAGTTTGATAAGTAACTTTATGACACAAGTACTCATGTAATAGAAATTTATTAAATAAGTACTTAGTTAAACTGTCTATTTAAACAGATCTTTATTAGTCCGACTGAAATGAAACTAGTAATATTTAAATAAATATTTTTTTCCATATTATTTAGTATAGGAAATAATAATTAAAACTAAAAACATAAGAAATTAAATCAAGTAAACCTTTAAATTCATATAAAAGAACCATATTATGTATTTTGTAAAATAAATAATTAATAATAACAAGAGCTATATCAATATACAGAGACAGTACAACTTTACATTTGATTTAGAAGGTGCATGCTATATTCTAGAGTTTTTCAACTGGAAAACCAATAACAGGTTTAATTTCTGAAGCCAAACTACGCAGCTCAGCTACCTCTTCATCAGTTAGTCTCCAGCCAAGTGCACCTATGAATTCCTCAGCTTGTTCTGCTGTCTTGGCTCCTGGAATTGGGACAACATTGCCTTGTGCTACCAGCCAGTTCAAGGATACCTGACAAGAATAATTTGGTATGTTATAAAATTTGTGGCCTAGGAAATGTGCCAAAAGGAATATCTTTTGGTTTTGATCAGAAAACATCATAACAAATTCTCTGTAATATATATGAAGCTTGGTTGGATTGTGGAGAAGACTAAGTCACAACTCATAAGGATCTTTAGTCCCTATATTTTCGATCAAACGTGATCAAAAGTCCCTATACCTTCATATTGATAAATTTGGTCCTCAAACTTTAAATCCACATGTTTGACTGATTAATTAGTCTCTCCTAAATTTAAAAAACATGATGAATTCTTACAGAGAGGAAGGACCTTGGTCATGCTTGACCGAAAGTATAAGGATTAAAAACACTTTTTTTTCTCCATAATAATATATTTTGATCCTATAAGTTTATAGAATCTAACTTCTCTAAAGTGAGAAAATGAATAAAGTGAAAAATTAAGGATGCATCCACCCTTGAGATGAATTAAAGTAGTTCATAAACTAAACCTACTATAAATCAAGAGTGGATACAAATACACCTTTCTTTTTTTTACTTTACACACTTATTCACTGTAGAGTAGTCAAATCCAAGTTTAAGATATTCAGGTCTGGTGGTAGCATATGAAGTGTGTTCTAGTGTCTTCACTACACTGTCAAAGCAGGCTGAAACAAACATTATACCAATATTCAAATGTTCAACTTATGATATATAATGAAACTAAGGAGCAGCATGAACCTGTGTTGGAGTTTTATCATACTTCTCTCCTATTTCACTGATCTTGTTCAGCAAAGGTTGGAGCTGCAAAAATAAATACACCCTTGAGGAAGTAAATAATGAGGTTGTAAGTTATTAGATCTGTAAATATCAGAAGAACAGTACCCTTGTTAGGAATTCTGGAGTATAAATTCTGCCTCGGGGCCCACTTGGTGGTTTATCAGGAGTGTACTTTCCAGTGAGAGCACCTGTTTAAGATAAGGATATTGCATAAATACTTATAGCAAATTTCATTGTATGCAGTTGGAATTTATAGCACCTGTTTAAGATAAGTATCAGAACACCTGTTTAAGATAAGGATATTTGGTATGAACTATAAAAATTCCATTCTATGGAGTTGGAATATTACTATAGATATGCATATGCTTATTATGCTTAGGTATTATTTTTCCAAATATTGTTTTTGAAATAGGTTAACTCTTGTGAATTTGAGTGTTTGAAAGTCAGGTTTACTCTGCACCAGCACAAGTTTGTCAAAACTAGAGTTCAAAAATCCACTAATTCTGAAATAAAAAATAATAATAATAATAATAATAATAATAATGAGTCATGCAAAAGTTAGGCCTAGAAAAGACAAAATCCTAAAAGAGGGGTGCCGAATTATTTCAAGAATAAAAGATAAAGTGCCTATGTTTCATGTCAGAGGTTTCCTTGTCTCAAGTTTCTGTAAACCAAATTTTATGATATGTTGAAGTAACAAAACTTTAATGTTTAAGTAATTCATATATATTATTTTGTTATGCCTCTGGTTTTGGCAGATATGTTTAATGCAAAACTAAAAAAATATATATAAAATAGACATAATAAACATATCCCAATAATGAAAAGAAGTTCACCTTGAGCAATTGGTGAATATGCAATTATTGTAATCCCAAGTTCATCACAGGCAGCCTTTACGCCGTTTTCTTCAGGGACCCGGTAGATGAGACTGTAGTTTACTTGGTTAGTAGCTAATGGAATACCTCTCTTCTTGAGTTTCTCATAAGCCTCACGGAGTCGCTTCTCTAATTATATAGAAAAATAGATGTTAAATATTTATGCTGATAGAAATGAACCAGATCTAGTAACAAATATTTTCTTACTGAAATTTTGCTATAGATATAGTGTATACCAATAACAGTGGCAGGTTTGAACAGAAATACTAGAATACTCCCTCACTCTCTCTACAGAAACAACATAAAAATAGGAAATATAGAGTATCTCAGGTAATTTGAAAGGCCAGGATCTCTCTCAACCAGTTATTTGATTCTCTATATATTCCACCTTTGATAAACCTTAATAATATTAATCATCAATCTAACTATGTGCTAACTAACAAATGCTCAGACTTTTATATCAAACATTCATGTTAGCACATTAAGATGTTGTACATTAAGGAAATTGCCCTTTTTCGGTAGAACTCATACATGGTTTTGCACAATATTGAAGACTTCAAGACAGATAATAGTCATAAAGAGTTACCACTATAGTTTGAAACACCAACAGCCTTCACAAGTCCCTTTTCAACAGCATCTCCCAGACCATCAATATACCCTGAAAAATGACCGATTGAGGAAATAAGCATTCTCTTAATTGGATCATGAATAAGTAAATAAACATCTGATTCTATAAGCCTTATTAAATGAATGGTTCAATGAAATAATTTTGCTACACCGAGCAACCTTCATTTCCCCAAACTCCAGGCCTGAAAAGCAGGAAATTACATTATCAACAAAGTGTTATTGGATAAAATAATATCATTCAACAGGCTCATAAAGTACTGACCAATGAAGCTGATAAAGATCCACTGAAGTCAGTCCTAGTCGACAAAGGGAATCTTTAAGGGCATTGAGAACACTTTGACGGCCAAATCTCCACGGTAGTGCAGCAAACTTGGTTGCTACTTCAATCTCAACGTCTGGATCCTTTTCTTTTCTTTCCTTAATATATCTTCAGATAACAACATATGGAAGCACCAATGTGAACCTTCTTAATTACAAACTGTGTATGAAAATCATGTAAGCTCATACCTTCCAAGAAGAACCTCAGAATTTACGGCTCCTAAAGCAAGCTGAAAAGAACAACATCTTTGGTGAATTTACTCTCATCAAAGAATTCTAGTAAAAAATCACACTCACCCCAGAGCCATAGACTTCAGCAGTGTCAAAAAAGGTTAGACCTCCATCAATACTGGCATTGAAAGCAGCTCTAGCAGCCTTCTCATTCCTATCTACAAACACACAAAGCCAACATGAATACATTCATAATCTCATATTGTCCATTTAGAAACAATTTCAATCCATTCAACTCTAAACACCATATGTATTATCTGACAGAAAAGAGGACACTTCATGGGGTCTCAAATCTGCAACTTTTATATATTAGAGCATCTAATGACATCTCAAGTAGAAATTAAATAGACAACTTTGAAACAAGGAACAAATAAAATTCCAATAGAAACACAAAAACAAATAGAAGCTATGTACTAAAATCAGTTTCCAAGATTCATTAATGAAATTGCTACTATGACTACCAAGAATATAGACAGTAAACAGGAATATCTACATTTCCATCTATTAAATAACACTGACGAGCAAAGAAAGTTCTACATGCATATCTAGTAATACAGGAAATTCAAAAATCAAGCAAAGTAAGCCCACAGCAGTGGCAGTGGTTGAATAGAAGCTTGCTATACACACTAAGTTTTCAGATCTCCTATGTAAGTATTAGCCCCCCCCCCCCCCCCTCCCTTTCATCCTATTTTCCTTATTTTTCTCAAATTCAGTTTACCAGCATATAAAATTCCCATACTAAAAATAAGCCCCCCATAAAAGAAGAGAAATTGATTAGGAGCAATCAACTTGGAATTATCAGTCTCGGAATCAAAGAACTGTGAAAAGGGTATTTTCTGAACTGAAATGCACTTGTTCCAGACTTCCAGTTTCATTATTTATATTGGAGATGATTTGCCTGAACTATAAAATCAGGTACTTGAATTCTTTTCAGACCAATTCTTATTTTCACATTCACTTCTTATTGCTGAATGTCACCTAGACCTTAATGCTACAACCACTTGTTATGATCACTATTATGTTTTCAACTAGGAGAGCTTCCACAGTCCACATTACTCATACAAATACAAGCCAACTATGCTATAGTAGCCCATATATTAATGTAGATAAACGTGAAAAATATTACAATAGCATCATTAACATGGGATTCCAATTCTTTCCCATTACACCTTCTATTAGACAACTTCCGAAGAATATGGTACAAAAGCTATATACCTAAAACCAGTTTCAGACAGAAAATAATGTGACACCCTCACGTGACAACCAACAAAGCAAGCAACAATCCTCAAATTGCTGTCAACTTCCCCCCCCCCCCAACAAAAAGGATGGGAATTGTAGCACAATCCAACAATCACAGATTTATGTTTGAAATCCAGTTGACAATTTAAAATCAACACTGCAAGCTATTTTCTTGATATGTGCTATTCTCTGCGTAGCTCCATCATTGACCATTGATAGAGTGATAAAAGAAAAACTTAAATATACCTTTTATCCTAAAAATATCAAAATGAGTTTAATATCCATGCAAAGTCAGTGCAAAAAAAATTCACTGAATTTGAAACTACAGTAAATATGATTTTTTAAGATTATTATTATAAAAGTCAAGGAACAATTTATCTTGACAATTTCTGATCGGATGATAGTGTAAAAAACCTTTAGTACTAACACTATTTACTCCTTAATGATTTATTACATATGTTTTTACTGTGTACTAAAACCATATATCATTTTGTTAGATATAAGGATTAAAAATGAATAGTTTTTTTTATAGAGAATAAATCTAAAAATTGTGATATTTTCAAGAAAAAAAATCATATACCACCCCCCAAAAAAGAAAAAAAAATACAAAAGGAAAGTTACCATTCCATTCAAAATTGTTCCAGTAAGTGGTATCACCCCAAGACCAAGCTCCAATTCCAACCCTTGATACCTTCAAATCAGAGCCACCCAATTTCACCTTCTCCTCCACAACTGTATTAAGAGTAGCAGAACCCTCTGAAGCAACAGCTCTTATTCTGTGAACTCTTGAGTTACACATCACAGTAAAACAACCGCTGCTTATATGAAGGGCCATGAGGCAAGTAAAACTAGTTCAAATCCAACAATGGGTATGTGGGTATGAAACTAAGAAAAAAAAATCAAATTTTTATTGAAGTTCAAAAGGACACAATTTTTAACACAAGGTTTCAAGAAATATCATATGAGGGTGGCAGCTAAGAATCCAAAAGTTCCTTGGAAATCGAGAAAAACAAAAGTATGGTTAGAAGGTGAAAGATATGTTGAGGTAGAATGAAGAAAGTGGCAGAATTGAGAATTGTGGTTTGGAGATGAATGGTGCCATGGTGGGGTTGTAAGGGTACACGTCATTGCAATCTAGTGGACGATGAACCGTTGAAGTGATCACTTGTGGCCCAGTTTGACATTTTTATACTTTCAATTCTAATGATTCTTCTCCTTGTACAAAAATTAAAAAATAATAAATATTCTTGTTTATATTAAACTATTTTTCTTTTTTTAATATAAATTTAGAGTAAATTATATATGTACCAATGGTGTGAAAAGATTTTAATGCTGATTCAATCAAGAATCACAAATTCATGATAATTTTATTAATTTTTATAATAATTAATTTAAAAATGTAAATCATAATGTGCCAAAAAAATATAAAACAAAGGAATTAAAATCCAAAATTTATTATTATTTTTCTTTTTATAATATGTATATAAAATATTTAAAAAGTAAATAAGTTAGAGATTTAATTAAAATAATAATAATAATTAATAGTATCTTAAATTTTTTAATAAAGAAAGAAAATTCTGTGGACAAAATATGCATACAAAATTCAAAGAAAAATTCATAAGTTTGAGTCATATCGTATATGTTATTTCTATACCAAAATGAAGATATGAAACCTGTAGAAAAATGGGTTTAGAAATGCAATATAAATACTTTTATATTACGAAAAGGAGATTAATTAATAAAATAGATAATTTATAAAAAAATGTTATTAAATTAGACATAAGTGTTGATGCTATACAAAAGGCTTAAATATGTTTTTAGTCCTTGATATATACTTGTTTTTGGCATCTGGTACTTAATAAATTTTTCTTTCAAATCGGATCTCTAATATTTATTTTTTTTTGTTTGAGGTCCCATTTAACGGAATCTGTTGTTATCTACTTACATGATTGTTAACCGACCACACAAGCATGTCACGTGTTGTGTCACGTGTACTCGTTATCTAAGTGAAATTACACGTAGGATTTTTTAAAAAATAATTATGACATATTCTTCTTCAAGGAAGAAAACAATGTTTCCCCTCTCTTCGATGACATTGATGGTTCTCCCTCCTCGACTCCACTAAAGAAATCATTACCGACCAAAAAGTCTTTGTCATCACGTGAGTTAGTGTGAACTTTCATGACCCTCACAACCTCACCAGAAGAGTACTAAAACGAGGTTGAGGAAGAAGATGATGTTTGCTTCTTATTTTTTAGAAGTTTTTTAACTTAAATCCAAATGACGTTGTATTACATTTTTTAAAACTAGAAAAAAAAAATCCTACATATAATTCGACTCGGTAACAAGTACACGTGGCATCATTCGTCTCATGTCAACGTGTTTGGTTAATAGCTAAGTAAGTAGTTAACAAATCCTTATTAACGGCAGAGACCTCTGATAAAACTTTTCAAATATTAGGAGCATGATTTGAAGAAAAAAATTATCAAGGATCAGATGCAAAAATCAGATATATATTAAGGACCAAAATCATATTTAATACTATAAAAACAAAAACTTTAACTGTAATTATTATTATTATATTGTTAAAAATTACTTTATTAATTATACCTATAATTTTGAGGGGAGAGAGAGGACTAAGGTCAAAGTCTATGCTCGTAATTCCTTTATGATAATCATAATAATTACAATCTTTTTAGTGCTTACCCCTATTTCCAATTCTAATGCTCTTTATCCCTACAATGGTGTCCTCAATTGGTTGATAAAGATATGGGATTTTCCTTCTATTCCTGCTCCAATCCTTTTAGTTGTGATGCTGCATTGTGTGGTCTACAACTCTAAATGTATAGCTCGAATTTAATATTATATATATATATATATATATATATATATATATATATATATATATATATATATATATATAAATTGGGAGCCATGGGCCCCTTAGCTACAACAAAGTTTTGTCCCTGAATCTGATCATAACAGTGATCAATGATAAATTACCACTTTAGGTAATCATGCACTAATGTCCAACATGATCAAGATCCATTATGATATATATAAATAAGGGTCAGATTCTTGAGATAAACACAAGACATTATTGATTATCATATATTACTCTTATTTATTGTTTAGGGATGAGTCTTGACTTGAGAGTTGGAGTTTGCATATACCTCAGCTCACCCACCGATCAAGAACCAAACAGTCCAGATATTAATTTTAAGACAAAAGTGATTTCTAAACTTATTTCATACTCCCTTTGGTTTCAAATATAAGAGAGAAAAAATATGTCACACTAACTAAAAGTTAATTAATTATATTTAATTGTATCAATCTCAATTAAAGAATAATTTTTTCAAATTTATCCTTCATCCGAATTTGGTAACAAAAATAAAAAAGAGTGATTGAAATTAATACTTTAATTAAATGAATGATATTATAAAGATAGTAGCATTAAATAAAGTAAAGTTAATTGAATTTTTTTTTATATTTGAGACGAAGAAAAATGTATTTTTTTCTTATATTTAGAGGAAATATTTATTAAGAAAGTTAGTTTACTTCATCAAATTATGTCATTCCTAGTTAAAAAATAATTTTTTTTAAAAATTATTATTCATTAGAACTTAATACTAAGCAAAATTTCCCTATTAAATGAATGATATTTTAAACATAATCTTGTTAAATAAGACAAAAAAAAGTAGTTAAAAGTTTTGCTTGGAATGTTTCTCTTGCTCTGGTGGTGACAACTTTCAAAAATATTTCTCTTGTTACTTGGAATCTTGTTAATAGATGGGAAAACTGCGTGCATAATTTTTTGGATAGAAATTTTAGAGTTTCTCTTTAGAGAAGGAAATGAGTGTGGAAATCGCTTAGCGTGGCTCATGGCTCTAGCTTAACTAATTTTTGTGTGGATAGATAACCTACCTTCTTTTTGTAAAGAAGTCTTTTTACAGAAATAGACTTGGCCTACCTAACTACAAGTTCTTTTGATGCAGTTCCCTTTTGGCATGGGCTTTTGATTGATGTGCCCTAATGTTTTTAATTTTGTTTTTCTTTTTTCTGATTAATATATATCCCAGGTGATCTTATGATGGCTGAGGTAGGGGTATCAATATAGTTGGATGTCCTACCTCACTATCATTCTTCAGTTTACCTTTAAAAAAAAATTGAATTTTTTTAGCTTATAAAAGAGAACGGATGAAAGGAAGCTTCATTTAAATTCTGAAAAAATTGCTAACAATTCAAATTTAAACTTGGGACTCCTTCAAATATGTCCAACAAAGTTTAAATAAGTAGGCCTTATTTTTACACAATACAACTAGGCTGTTGCTATTTACATTTCATTATTTACTAAATGCACCTCCCTTTCTTTTTTTAAGAAAATATTTTCCCCAACATATCCTCATGACTTCTCCTTCTATAACCCTTCCCACCTCTTTTTCTTCCAGAAACTATCTAAGGATGCAAAACCTATACTCAACAGACCCCCCTTTTACATACACATCAATTAAGCTACAATAAGTTCATTGGTTAATATGCGAGAGGTAGGTACATGATGGTGTTATCATTCCTTCATTCTGTTGATCAAAGCTATAGCCTTGTTTGGTCAGTTTTCCTTTCCCTGTGTAGTTCCATAAATCACAACATTCTGCAAAAAGCAACATCTCGCTAATGCATTTTATCGAGCACTTTCTGTGCGACATCAAGACCATTGGTTTTAGAGTATAGATCTAACAAAGTGGTTAGCAACAAGGTATCGTCTTTGAACCCAAAACACAAAAGCTAAGAATGAATCTGGGGGGCTCTAGAAAAAGTGAAATGATGAATAAGTAGGAAGGTGAATGTAGTGAGTGGAACTAGAAACGTGCAATTATCAATAGCATTCATGGAAGGAAGAAATACTGTGATTTTGAAGAAAAGAAGCGCATGGCATACACGGTGTGCACACCTATTAATCAAGTTGATAGGAAAAAATTCATTTTGTGTGCTTTCTTGAGAGGTCCTGATCTCCGTTTGGAAAACATCACTTGCTGGCTTGTTTTGTTCTTGATTTGCTTCACCTGAAACCTACCCCTTTCTATCTCGGTGCTTAATTCTCCAATGTAACTATCAATCACAGGTGTAGGGTGTTTTGATTCGCCGAAAATATTCACAGCGAAGGAGAAGTCACTATGATAGAGGTAACGCATAAGAACTTGGTGCGGGAAGAGTAGAATCCAGAAATTTCATTATGGAGTGTAAAGGGAGGTTTGGAAGTTTATTTCAGAATAAGAAAATGAGGATAATTGGGGAAAAGAAAAAAGGGAGTGTAATAGCAACAAGAGGAGGTGTAAATAGTAATTTCCTACAACTATGCTCCCTCCAACCAACCAAAGGTAAAATAACTAAAACACAAACTTTAACTACACCAACAAAAATATATTTTCTTTTAATTTTTTTACAGCAAAAAGGTCACATTGATTAGAAAAAATGTCACCTATATTGACGAAAAGATTTAATGTATAATTTTCTCATTTAAAGTGAAATATTTATGTTAAAATTTATTTTAGATTTCATTTATCATTGGATTAATTCTCATTATCGTTGGACTAAACCTTAATCAATCTTGAATACTAATTGACAAATTTTACAAAACACTATGGTGCACAATTATGACATTTTCATACCATATAAATATTAAAGGGGAGTCCAAACGACTTTGACCTTAATTTGATTTGTACGTTGATAACAAAATAAGGAAGAACTATTCTCTATCTGGCGGTTATTAGGGTTTCACACAATTTTGTATCACAAAATTGTATAATGAAACAATAGATTTATATATAGCTTTTAAATGAAAGTAAAGACTTCTCATTTGGACACTAAATGAGAACTCAATCCATTGTAAATTCATTTACCACATTTTATATTTTTTTATTCATCAATATAATTTAAAAAATGCATTAATTAATTCCATATCAATATCAATTAATAATCACAATTAATTTAATTATTAAATAATGTTAATTGAAAAAAAATCAATACATCAATTAATCATACAAGTTAGGCAGGCAATAGTTCTGTCAATAATAAAAAAAAAAAAAGGCAAGCAATAGTACAATGACACAATGGGTTCATTCATATTCGTAGATATTCAATCATACAAGTTACGCAAGCAGTTGTAAAATGACACACATTGGATTCATTTATATTCGTACATGCCTTGCCTCCATTAATAAACGTAAATTCCATGTGGTGATCACTGAGATGAAAGCAAGAGAAAGAAAAAGAAGAAAAAAGGGAAGGTTGGAAGAAAAAAAGTGATATATGTAAAAAGTGTTGTGATGAGAAAGAATACGAGATGGAAATAATAGAAGAAAAGGCGAATGCATGTATGATTATAAATTGTAATATAAACTCATTAAGTAGTACTGCATTAATTTTAATTAATGTGAAAGATGAAGGTTCTGCATGCAAAAAAGCCATCAAAGCATCCAAATAAGGAGGATATAAATAGCAGCCATATGTATAAGAAATTGATTCCGAAGGAGATGAAATATAAACGATTAACAACAGATGAACGAGATGGATGTGTCTGACCTTAATCTATAAAATAAAGATTCCCTTCCAAAATTCAATAGGGCATATACTACTTCTCAAGTTTTCTTGGTCTAATTAATGTGGAAATTAGTACTTACAACTGGTTTGCTTTGATGTTGTTGTTTCTGGGGTTTATGAGGCAAGTGATGTGCCAAACCATTAGCAAACATAAGTTTATAATAGTAAATTGTAAAGTAAACTTAAAGAAGATAAAATTTAGACATTTAGTTAGGCACTGTACGTGAACAAACAAAAGCATGAAGATGATGCTAACCTGCCAGCTAATTAACCATATATAAAACATTGATGGTCTCATAGAGAATAAGTTTTTTTTTTTATCAAATTATTCCTTCAGACCCTAAACACATTATTTGACACCAATAAATTATTAATCCGAATAATATTAGATTTGATCACATTATAAGTTAAAGTTTTAAGAATAAAAAAACATGACTAAATAAGAAAAATCACATCAAAATTAAGTTTTTTGATAAAAATATTTATCAATAAAATTAGTAGATATTTCTTACTAATAATATAATTATTTAAAAAAACATGCACAAGGTATTTAACTCATTGAGCTTATAGATTGCATTTATACATATTAATAATAATACCCTTTACGAATTTATGCCTACCGACATAATTATATGGAGTATACAAAGAGAGACAGAAAACCGCAGTAAATAAGTTTCATATTAGATGCTAATGTTTTTTTTATGCAATTAGATGCTAATATAAATATCAGTAAGCAGAACATTATATACATTACGCCATATGTGAACATCAATAACTAATACATCGATTAGTACTTCATACAGTAACTCCAATTAAAGCCTCAAGTTAGGTTTAGCAAATTAAGGTTGTTTCAAGTCCTCCACATGTATGATCAAATTACGCCAATTAGAAGGTCATGGTTATATTCTGAGCCAATTTAGTCTTCTGGGTTTGGCTTCTCATGGGTTTTTTTTCGATTCAGTATTAATTGTTACTGAATTGTTAGTGGAAGAAATTTAAATTCATGATTTCACTAAGTCAATTTTCTGGATTTGATTTCTCATAGATGTTTGTTTAGGTTATCTAATTGAGTAATGATATTCGGACCATCCCTTTATTTTAGACATTCTATTAATATTTTTTTCTATCATATCATAAATCTTATAATACATATATTAATTTTTCTCTCTTTCACTAGCTAGGGGTCAGTAATAGCATGCATGTGGAGTGTTCATTTATCTTTTTCCTATCTAATTTTAGTCTCATTTGTTAGTGTCTTTGGGCTCTTTCACACATGCATCTGTACAATTTTTTGACTATGTGATGGAAGAAAAATGGCAAAAATGTTGAAGTTACCTATACTATATATGAATAAAAGTCCCATGAATCTGATTTTGTTAACAAAAGAAGGAAACTGGAAAAGTGTGATAAGATGATTATAAGAAACCATTTATGAAGTATGGCCTATAGATAAAGTCAAATTTCCTACTTCGAACCCAATACATTATTATATGTTAGAGAGAGAGAGATAAAGAGTCTTGTAAACATAACTTCATATATATAATATATAATCATATAAATATACTATCAGTTACAACTGATGGGTAAGCTGTAAGCATAACATTAAACAGTACTACATATACTATGTTTTATGTAAATATCAGTAAACTATGTATAGTGTAAGCAAGTCTATAGAAGCTTACACATATTACTACATAAATAAATATATATAGATAAATACCCCATGTCATATAAGCCATACAAGTGCAGCAAACGTGAGAATGATGAATAACACAAGCTCAAGTTTCTTCATACTTTGCAGCACTTCGTCCCAATCAATCCATTATGCTGCCGGTGCTATATCAATCCCACCGTCATCGTCATCGTCGTCGTCATCATCATCAGTTTCTTGATGAATAGGAAACCTAGTTGCTGGCCAGTCATTGCCCTTAGAAAACAAAGGCAGGCCTGATTTTGTGCAAGAAACGAAAACCACCATATTGCAGTGTTTATAAGACACAGATGGCAGCTATACTATCACAAACTGCACTGGTTCTAAGTTGCTTTGGTTGACTCTATGAAGTCATGGGTCTCCCACTTATTTATACCCGTAAATTAGTCTATTTTTTATATAAATAAAAAATAATATTCGATGAATTTTCTACTTTTAAAATATATAGTCTAATCTCTACACACAATGGCGGGTCTACGTATGAATGAGGGATACACTTGTACTCCTTTACTTTTAAAAATTACATATAAATATATAAATATCTTGTACATAGTTTGTCCTCCTCAATTATTTTTTTTATGTATAAACCCTTTGTACTTAAATTTTTAGTTCTTTTATAATAATAATTATTAATTTTATTTTTAAATAGATTGTCCTCGTAATTTTTAAAATCTTAGGCCTGTCAATGTCTACACACTTAAAATATAAGAATTTTTATATTGTGGTTTAATTAGTGAAAAGTTTATTGATTTTTTTGTTAACTCACTTAAAAATTAAACTTATCATATTTGTTTAATTAACACGGTAAAAGGTTTACAGTAACAATATGCAAAATTACACTCTTTCTATTATACTTACTTTATATGAAAAATAAGGAAGAGAGGATAGGATATATAATTTGGTCATCCACGTTTCTAGAATATATATATATATATATATATTTGTGTGTGTGTGTGGGGGGGGGGGGGGGGGGGGTTAGGAAGAGAAAAAAACAATTTAATATACCTTACATCTAATTTTATTGGGTCCTAATTTAATTAGCATTGTGCCTTTTTTCTCTAATACAATCATTTGCTTTACTCGAGGGGATTCAAATATCTAAGAAATTACACTTTATTTTTCTCTCCCTCTCTTTCTCGATATATGAATTCAGTATAAAAGAAAAATATGCATAAACCAAGTATAATGACATTTATGATATTAGCTAGCAATATTTTTTTGTTATCATACTTTCTTAAACCCGTTCTTTATTATTAAGTAAAATTCACGTGATGCACTGAGTAATGAGTATCGTATTATTTAGTGAGTCTTATACGAAGTGTATTGAAAAGAGTTTGAGAGCCTGATATATTCTTTTTTATGGTATATTATATACTGTTAGCTTATAATGTGCAATTACAATATTCTACAGCTTCTGAAATTAGGTTTTAATATTCTCTACTAGCATTTAGTTACTTTTTGTTTTGTTTTTCGTGTTAGATTGCCAATCCTTTATGCTTGCAAAGAGGGTAGTCTGGTCCATAAAGTTTAACCTAGTGGAATGTGAGAGGGGCCGGGTATAAGATTGAGGAAGGCTCATGGCTTCTTGTTGCAGAGAGCATGCAAAGTGTGGAATTATGAATTTTCACACACGCTTGAGTGCCCTCGTCGCATGCACAAAGATGACTTGGATATACTAAAAATCTCAACATAAAAGGTGAATGTAGAGGCCCTAATGAAAAATTCTGCCAGAGACATGTTTTTCTTTTGTCATATATGGCCTTGCCTAGAAAGAAAGGTTAAAGCATGTGGTTGTTCATTGTGACTTTTCAGTGAGGTATGTGGCTCCAATTTCTAAAGTGAGACTTAGGTGCATATATTCTCTTGTATAGTTTAAGTTTCACCTTAAAACTTTTATCATATAGTATATCTTTGGTTTTGTGGACCCAAATGATTTGCTCATTCTGGAAAAAGCATTTATAATATTTAAATTTTATTTATATTAATTTGGATAACGAGGACATTTTGGTACCTTTTTAGTGAGAGTTTAGTTACTTAATGGCACAAGCGAGAATGCCCTTCATGAAATGGCTTCATACTACAATCAGCCAACCGCAAAAAGAAAACAAAATTTTGAAAGAGAGCGAGAGGTTCTTATGATTGTATCAAAATATAAACAAAAATAATCAACTATTTTTAGACAAATATTGCTCATGGCATTCTCTAACCATGAAAGAAAAATACATAACACGTATATAAGTGGAAATTGTCGTTATTGTTACAAATGAAACTATAAATTAATGTAAACTATTAGATTAAATTTAAATGATAAATAATAAAAGATAAATGTATATAAATTAATGTAAACTATTACATTAATTTTAAATGATAAAGAATAAAAGATAAATGTATATCATGCCTCCATTAATAAACGTAAATTCCATGTGGTGATCACTGAGATGAAAGCAAGAGAAAGAAAAAGAAGAAAAAAGGGAAGGTTGGAAGAAAAAAAGTGATATATGTAAAAAGTGTTGTGATGAGAAAGAATACGAGATGGAAATAATAGAAGAAAAGGCGAATGCATGTATGATTATAAATTGTAATATAAACTCATTAAGTAGTACTGCATTAATTTTAATTAATGTGAAAGATGAAGGTTCTGCATGCAAAAAAGCCATCAAAGCATCCAAATAAGGAGGATATAAATAGCAGCCATATGTATAAGAAATTGATTCCGAAGGAGATGAAATATAAACGATTAACAACAGATGAACGAGATGGATGTGTCTGACCTTAATCTATAAAATAAAGATTCCCTTCCAAAATTCAATAGGGCATATACTACTTCTCAAGTTTTCTTGGTCTAATTAATGTGGAAATTAGTACTTACAACTGGTTTGCTTTGATGTTGTTGTTTCTGGGGTTTATGAGGCAAGTGATGTGCCAAACCATTAGCAAACATAAGTTTATAATAGTAAATTGTAAAGTAAACTTAAAGAAGATAAAATTTAGACATTTAGTTAGGCACTGTACGTGAACAAACAAAAGCATGAAGATGATGCTAACCTGCCAGCTAATTAACCATATATAAAACATTGATGGTCTCATAGAGAATAAGTTTTTTTTTTTTTATCAAATTATTCCTTCAGACCCTAAACACATTATTTGACACCAATAAATTATTAATCCGAATAATATTAGATTTGATCACATTATAAGTTAAAGTTTTAAGAATAAAAAAACATGACTAAATAAGAAAAATCACATCAAAATTAAGTTTTTTGATAAAAATATTTATCAATAAAATTAGTAGATATTTCTTACTAATAATATAATTATTTAAAAAAACATGCACAAGGTATTTAACTCATTGAGCTTATAGATTGCATTTATACATATTAATAATAATACCCTTTACGAATTTATGCCTACCGACATAATTATATGGAGTATACAAAGAGAGACAGAAAACCGCAGTAAATAAGTTTCATATTAGATGCTAATGTTTTTTTTATGCAATTAGATGCTAATATAAATATCAGTAAGCAGAACATTATATACATTACGCCATATGTGAACATCAATAACTAATACATCGATTAGTACTTCATACAGTAACTCCAATTAAAGCCTCAAGTTAGGTTTAGCAAATTAAGGTTGTTTCAAGTCCTCCACATGTATGATCAAATTACGCCAATTAGAAGGTCATGGTTATATTCTGAGCCAATTTAGTCTTCTGGGTTTGGCTTCTCATGGGTTTTTTTTCGATTCAGTATTAATTGTTACTGAATTGTTAGTGGAAGAAATTTAAATTCATGATTTCACTAAGTCAATTTTCTGGATTTGATTTCTCATAGATGTTTGTTTAGGTTATCTAATTGAGTAATGATATTCGGACCATCCCTTTATTTTAGACATTCTATTAATATTTTTTTCTATCATATCATAAATCTTATAATACATATATTAATTTTTCTCTCTTTCACTAGCTAGGGGTCAGTAATAGCATGCATGTGGAGTGTTCATTTATCTTTTTCCTATCTAATTTTAGTCTCATTTGTTAGTGTCTTTGGGCTCTTTCACACATGCATCTGTACAATTTTTTGACTATGTGATGGAAGAAAAATGGCAAAAATGTTGAAGTTACCTATACTATATATGAATAAAAGTCCCATGAATCTGATTTTGTTAACAAAAGAAGGAAACTGGAAAAGTGTGATAAGATGATTATAAGAAACCATTTATGAAGTATGGCCTATAGATAAAGTCAAATTTCCTACTTCGAACCCAATACATTATTATATGTTAGAGAGAGAGAGATAAAGAGTCTTGTAAACATAACTTCATATATATAATATATAATCATATAAATATACTATCAGTTACAACTGATGGGTAAGCTGTAAGCATAACATTAAACAGTACTACATATACTATGTTTTATGTAAATATCAGTAAACTATGTATAGTGTAAGCAAGTCTATAGAAGCTTACACATATTACTACATAAATAAATATATATAGATAAATACCCCATGTCATATAAGCCATACAAGTGCAGCAAACGTGAGAATGATGAATAACACAAGCTCAAGTTTCTTCATACTTTGCAGCACTTCGTCCCAATCAATCCATTATGCTGCCGGTGCTATATCAATCCCACCGTCATCGTCATCGTCGTCGTCATCATCATCAGTTTCTTGATGAATAGGAAACCTAGTTGCTGGCCAGTCATTGCCCTTAGAAAACAAAGGCAGGCCTGATTTTGTGCAAGAAACGAAAACCACCATATTGCAGTGTTTATAAGACACAGATGGCAGCTATACTATCACAAACTGCACTGGTTCTAAGTTGCTTTGGTTGACTCTATGAAGTCATGGGTCTCCCACTTATTTATACCCGTAAATTAGTCTATTTTTTATATAAATAAAAAATAATATTCGATGAATTTTCTACTTTTAAAATATATAGTCTAATCTCTACACACAATGGCGGGTCTACGTATGAATGAGGGATACACTTGTACTCCTTTACTTTTAAAAATTACATATAAATATATAAATATCTTGTACATAGTTTGTCCTCCTCAATTATTTTTTTTATGTATAAACCCTTTGTACTTAAATTTTTAGTTCTTTTATAATAATAATTATTAATTTTATTTTTTAAATAGATTGTCCTCGTAATTTTTAAAATCTTAGGCCTGTCAATGTCTACACACTTAAAATATAAGAATTTTTATATTGTGGTTTAATTAGTGAAAAGTTTATTGATTTTTTTGTTAACTCACTTAAAAATTAAACTTATCATATTTGTTTAATTAACACGGTAAAAGGTTTACAGTAACAATATGCAAAATTACACTCTTTCTATTATACTTACTTTATATGAAAAATAAGGAAGAGAGGATAGGATATATAATTTGGTCATCCACGTTTCTAGAATATATATATATATATATATATTTGTGTGTGTGTGTGGGGGGGGGGGGGGGGGGGGTTAGGAAGAGAAAAAAACAATTTAATATACCTTACATCTAATTTTATTGGGTCCTAATTTAATTAGCATTGTGCCTTTTTTCTCTAATACAATCATTTGCTTTACTCGAGGGGATTCAAATATCTAAGAAATTACACTTTATTTTTCTCTCCCTCTCTTTCTCGATATATGAATTCAGTATAAAAGAAAAATATGCATAAACCAAGTATAATGACATTTATGATATTAGCTAGCAATATTTTTTTGTTATCATACTTTCTTAAACCCGTTCTTTATTATTAAGTAAAATTCACGTGATGCACTGAGTAATGAGTATCGTATTATTTAGTGAGTCTTATACGAAGTGTATTGAAAAGAGTTTGAGAGCCTGATATATTCTTTTTTATGGTATATTATATACTGTTAGCTTATAATGTGCAATTACAATATTCTACAGCTTCTGAAATTAGGTTTTAATATTCTCTACTAGCATTTAGTTACTTTTTGTTTTGTTTTTCGTGTTAGATTGCCAATCCTTTATGCTTGCAAAGAGGGGTAGTCTGGTCCATAAAGTTTAACCTAGTGGAATGTGAGAGGGGCCGGGTATAAGATTGAGGAAGGCTCATGGCTTCTTGTTGCAGAGAGCATGCAAAGTGTGGAATTATGAATTTTCACACACGCTTGAGTGCCCTCGTCGCATGCACAAAGATGACTTGGATATACTAAAAATCTCAACATAAAAGGTGAATGTAGAGGCCCTAATGAAAAATTCTGCCAGAGACATGTTTTTCTTTTGTCATATATGGCCTTGCCTAGAAAGAAAGGTTAAAGCATGTGGTTGTTCATTGTGACTTTTCAGTGAGGTATGTGGCTCCAATTTCTAAAGTGAGACTTAGGTGCATATATTCTCTTGTATAGTTTAAGTTTCACCTTAAAACTTTTATCATATAGTATATCTTTGGTTTTGTGGACCCAAATGATTTGCTCATTCTGGAAAAAGCATTTATAATATTTAAATTTTTATTTATATTAATTTGGATAACGAGGACATTTTGGTACCTTTTTAGTGAGAGTTTAGTTACTTAATGGCACAAGCGAGAATGCCCTTCATGAAATGGCTTCATACTACAATCAGCCAACCGCAAAAAGAAAACAAAATTTTGAAAGAGAGCGAGAGGTTCTTATGATTGTATCAAAATATAAACAAAAATAATCAACTATTTTTAGACAAATATTGCTCATGGCATTCTCTAACCATGAAAGAAAAATACATAACACGTATATAAGTGGAAATTGTCGTTATTGTTACAAATGAAACTATAAATTAATGTAAACTATTAGATTAAATTTAAATGATAAATAATAAAAGATAAATGTATATAAATTAATGTAAACTATTACATTAATTTTAAATGATAAAGAATAAAAGATAAATGTATATCAATGTTTTAAGTGATTATATGATTACTAACTATCTTTTAATTTTGATTAATCTAAATTTATAATTTTCATTTTTCATAATAATTAAGAGTTTTCACTTGGTGGAAATAAGTTGACTTAAATAATATTTTATTTAAATATATGTAACTTGTTAAAAAAAATTCAACATTTAAGTTTCACATATTTTCTATCATAAATTTTTTATATTTGGAAGTATAATTTGATATATATTGGCCTACTTAAAGGCATATTAATACCTGTATATATGTTTTAAGATGTTAATTAACTAATTGGACGATGGGAGAAAACTTTATATATGCATAACAAACTATAAACTATGAAAACTAAAAGTTTAGTCTTTGAAATGTAGTTGTATTTTGTTTTTGGTTTCTAATTTTTTTTCTTTGAGTTATTCCATATATATATATATATATATAATCTTTGTCGTTACAATAAATTGTTAATATTATATAAATGTCACGTCAATAATTCATATGACATGTCATGTAAATAATTATGACATGTTTACAAACTTATGTATGTCATGGGCTAGCCTAATATTAAAGACAATTTATTTAAAAGTCTATTTGCAATAAGACTCTAAATTGAACACAAATTTATCTTTCAATATGTCTATTTATTCGTCAATTGTAAATACGTTTGTGTTATGAACATCATTCTAACAAAATTCTTAATTCCTTTAAAAAAATATTTTTTTACTGAAAAAATGCTTAATTGACATATTTTATTTTACACAACTTTAAAATAAGAGTTTCATGTTTACATATTTACAGTATAAAATAAATTTTACACTATCATCTAATCACTTATCACAAATCACTGTTTAAATTATTTTAAGATAATTATCTTAAAAGTTACCGTGGTGGATTGTAATTGAATAATAGTATAATTTTTTTTACAATATCAGTATATAATCCTTTTCTCTTAAAATAATTAATGCACTCAAAGAAAATTACTATAAATAAAGCCTAAAATTTAATGTTTCACCATTTTTTTTCATATTTGTTATAAAATATTAATAGATTTTTAAGTTTATGTATCAAACTACAACAACTGATTTTACTTTATTCAGTGTTTTAAATAGTTTCAAATATATCACAACTATTGAATAATTGTGTATGTGTAAAAACAAAACAAGAGGATGTTCATTAACAAATATTTATAAGATTTGCTAACATACACTCACTTATTCCTTAGAATGAACAAGAGGATGTTCATTAACAAATATTTATAAGATTTGCTAACATAGACTCACTTATTCCTTAGAATGAGGATGTTGGTGTTGATTGATTTTGGTAAACGTATCAAGTTTTCGTAATAGATAATGGTAAGTGGATTGTTGTATCCACAGAGATTGATAGGTATTACAATAATTTTTACTATTATAATGAAAACTCCTAAACAAACTAATTACAAATGTACAAAAGTTTATTTTGCAAGTTTTCATAACGAAAATGATTAATAGCAATATTCAATATTGAAGAACAAGTAAATAAAGTGAACAAGTTGCACAAGTGAGGAATCTGTGGAATAAAACATTGGGATAAGATTTCATCTATTTATCAATCCTACAATTTTTAAATTACACATACATGATTCTTATATATTAAATGTTGTTGGATTCATTGGTTCATTTCATGTTAATTCCTTAACTATGAAAATTCTAAGAATTTTAAGATCAACAACCAATTCCTTGATCATCAACTCAAAACTCTTGCATTAAAATAAAAAATCTTAACAACCAACTGTAAGTTCTAACCCTGTTCCTAGCAATTATTACCATTGGGTGACTTGATTCAGATTCATATTTGGATAATACTTCCTAGTTAGAATCCAAACCTTGACTCATGAAATGGACGGTAAATTCATCTCAAGCATTAAATTCAAAATCAAATCACTAACTGAATAATAGGAAATCACATATATATATATATATATATATATATATAAAAGATTACAGAAAAGTTTGACAAATTACATTCAATCCCAATAGCAAGAGGATTAGCTACTCATGGTAGTGAGAGCGATCTTAAACAATCAATGAACGACAAAAAGACTTGAAAAATGATCGTTCGTCCCTCGATTCTTGATCATTGCACTTTCTCATGTGAAGTTATCTATTCTTTAAGCTTTGTTTTTCTCTCTCTGGTATCCTCTCTCTGCTCCCCTATCCCTCTCCTCTTTCTATTTATACAAGTAAAGGAGGTACAAAAACGAGGCAATCCATTTAGCGGATCAAGATTTCACTTAGTGGAACAAGATTCTTCAGCATGAAGGAAACTCATAATTTAGCTCAGCATATTCATTATCTTCACTTCCTCCCATTCTACCTCCAATCTAAGCTAAATTACATTTTGCTCGGCGGATTCAACCTGGATGAGTTTTCCTATTTTTTGGCCTTATTCCACCGAGCTAAAATTGATTAGCTTGGCGGATTTCATCTAGACTTAGCACTTTTATCTTTCATGCATCCAAAAACAGAGATTTCTAATAAAAATGCTTTTCAACTCTTCCACATACAAAAATACTTTAAAATACCTATCTATAGGAATTTTTACAAGGGTATTCTTTTAAAACTCAAGAAATAAGTGTCATGAAAGAAATATTAACACATAAAATTGACACTTATCAGTTGACAAATTATAACTACAATTAATCTTAAAATATATCACTATAAGTTACTGACATACTTAAAAACAAGTGAATGTATATATAAAAACAATTGAATGTATATAGATTTTTACAAGGATATCCTTGATATTTTGTTTTAGTCAACTTAATATATATTTTTTATTTTAGTCCTTATAATATTTTGTTCATTTTGTATTAGTTCCTTTAAAAAATATTTGATAGGAACTAATAACAAATGATCTATATAATTTAGTGACAAAAACAAAAAAAAAGGTATATTAGAAGACTAAAACAGAATAACAAGGATCAAAAATAAATTTTTTGTTTTAAAATTAAAGACTCAATGCAAAGAAAAAAATTATTAGGAACCTAGCTAAATCAAAATTCATTAATTTATCAATGACTTAAACCATATTTAAGTCATATATATATATATATATATATATATATATATATATATATATATATATAATATTTGTTTTAATTAACAAAATAAGAAACACAAACAAAAACTCAAATTACAAATGAAATAAAACTAAATGTTAGTATATCAATAAAGAAAAAAAATATAAGTTTTAATATAAAAATGATATTATTTCATAGAAGGTTTTCATCAAGAGACAAAACATCAAATTAGATTAAATTATAAATATAAAATTAATATTTTAAAAATATATGCGTAAATTAATTTTATAAAAAATGTGATAGATTTCTCCAAAGATTTATTCAAATATGATCAAACTCAATCGAGATGAGAATGATTTTTTATAAGATGAAAATGAATTTAAAAAATATAAATTTGTCTCTATTAATTTATCCCGCATTCGGTGGGGATATGGATGGGAACAGAGAGTAAAACTTATCCATGATTCCATATCCCATTGTCATGCTGGCGTTATACATGGATATTTATGTTATATAATTTAAAAAAAAATTGAATGATAAATAAAAATATAAGAATAAATTAAATAAAAAATTGTGATATAATTTTTTAGATTTATCAAAAATTTATTTATTTAACGTAAAAAATTATATAAACAAACAACGATTAATATAAAGTGATAATGATTTATATCCATTAACCAAATAGTTTAAAATTTGAGTCTTGATTGACCTTTGTGTATGGAATAAGTCTTATTGGAAGAAAAAATACTAATCTTGTATACACTTATGATCCCCACTTTGTATTACATTCTTTTTTTTATAATATATATTTATATTTTAAATACTTAAATATAAAAGAATCATAATTTTTGTTTTTAAATATCTGGCTAAAGTACTTCTAAAAAACGAGTTAACAAATCATTCCGGCGGTGTGCTAGTGTACACCCACTTAACCCAATACAATATCCAATAATTATCCGTGCTTAATAACACCATATAGACAACAATGTTGGTCATTGACTATAACAAAATTAACAATGTGCTTAGTCCAAATATACATATTACAACCTGCCTTTGAAGTGCCGTCACAAGTTTGCAACAGTCACCAATGTAGTCTCTGGCCAAGTAATGCGATAACAACATTTCAAGATCACAATTTAGGCAAAGGAACAATAGACACTACAACAATAAATGCAATTTTAAATTTATTCCACTCTATCATTCATATGGAAGAAATATTTTGATCCCTCTTGTTACCTTCTTCCATCATTCCCAATTGCCATAATGTGTTCAGATGGGAATTGAATGTCAAATAATTAACATAAGC
The DNA here is from genome assembly GCF_000004515.6 of Glycine max. Lineage (NCBI taxonomy): Eukaryota > Viridiplantae > Streptophyta > Magnoliopsida > Fabales > Fabaceae > Glycine > Glycine max. Next base: position 41,658,856 of record NC_038244.2, read on the forward strand.
CATAAGGATAAACCTATTCATGTTTCTTCCCTTTTCCCTTGGGGATTTTGCTGAGCACACTAGCATCCAAATTTCGATATTGATTTTGCATCTGACCAAAGACCTTGTATACAAAGTTGTCAACTTCATCCTCATACTTCTCATAGAGAACTGGAAGTGTATGTGCTGCAACAAAACCTTAGAGCAAAAAAAATTGTCTCAGCAATCAAGTATAACATGAACAGAAAAATGGAAGTGGAGAAACATCATTGGAACTCCAAAAAGGTGTCATGTGAATGTTATGCAGAACTAGATCCACAAAACAATATACATGAACTTTGGCCTATATTTGTTTATAAACCAGACTCAGTTCTTGTCTTGAAATGGCATATATATTATCAGAAAGCACTGACTTAACTAGGTGTGCTTTTGTTGTAGTTCACCATGTTAGCATTAAAATTCCTTCACCCCTGCCTCTTACCTCAAATATATCTCAACCTGTTTCCCATCACACACAGTGGTGATGCAGATTCATTTTACTGTTTATGCTAGCTGTTTCAATCTTCTCTACTTTTCATCATGGATTTAATTAAGGCTGTATTTTAGTGTTATACAATTTCAACTGCTTAAGTTTTGTGGAGAAAAATATTTCATAGGGTTAGTTGAAACATAAAAGTATACTTTTTCAAACTTGCAGACTATACTGTGGGATTTAAGGGAGCTCAAATATATTCAACTTACCCCTATGACTGGAGAGGTCATTTCAACAACTAGAAACTATGACAGCTAAGTCACAAGGCAGTAATCTTAATCTTAATAATACAAGCAAAAATGTGCGACAATGTATGAATCAAAAGAATAGTGGATCTATCAAAGGAAGCAGGTCTCTCACCAATATAGATGACAGATATAAAATTGCACCAGCTCCCGATCACAGCACCAGCAAACAGACATCCAACAACCTGGGGAAGTTTTGACCATTGATCACAAATTTAATGGAAAAATACATGTAGAAATAAATTTGTTTACGGTGCGTAAATATTTAAAAAAAACAAGCTGCAAATGGTAGAGGGTACTCTATCATGGCTATGAATTCAAGATACGTAACCCATTCATATTGTTAATTTGTTATGTAAATATGATACACTGAATCAAGAAAATCAACAAATCTATTTATTTATGCATCCCCCCTCCCCCCCCCCCCCCCCCAAAAACAAATTCTAGTGGTCTTCAGTATTTTTTCCCCCTCACACTTCCCTATTTGGTTCCAACTTCAGTCTCCTTGAAAACTATTGTTCACATCCCTGTTGACAATAATAAGACATAAAGAGACATTACCACAACACACAAATATAGACGGCTTAAGGGAAATTACTACTGCCGCATAAGGTCTAGTTTACACAAAAATACAACCTCAAGCAACTTATCTTTTTTTCTATATGGCATTAGTTACTTAGAGTTCTTGTTAACTCTAAATGCTAGCAAAATTTTATGCCTTAAAAATAGAGTGAGACTACAATGAAAAGTCCTGACTCCTGACTGAATTTTTTTTTTTTTTTTGCACAGCAAAAATCAAGTAGTATTATATACAAATCAGTACTAGAGGTACTGAGAAAAACAGCATATGTTTACAATGGTAAGACTATGCCAAACCCCACTACATTAGAACAAAATACCCAGCAGTTGAAGAAAAAGAAAAACAATAACCCCTAGGACAGTTCCTCCTACAGGCTACTAGACCATTGGTTAAAATGAATAAGAAAATCTTTGTCTATTCCTTTTAACCAAGACCAAGTATGGAATAGAGCTTCGTCCATGACTTTTACAAAAGCATTCTTAATTGACTCTAAAGTGACTACTATTTTGTTGATGTGGAATGGAAGATCCTGTGATGGATGCCAACAGCCTAAATATGGTGAGAATCTATGGAATATAATGCTATAATGGAATCACAGAGCATTTCATAAGTGTTATCAACATTAGACCAATATAGAGCCTACCAGATAAGAAAAAAACATACAAGCATATTCCATGATCATTGACAACTATAAATAATGTGACTATTTAAAAAGTATGTAGAAAACTTAAAAGTAAAAGGAATCAATTGAAAAACAAGCACTGACACAACACACGGGTGTCAAAAACTAAAGAATGTTTTGGGCTTGAGTTTGAATGATAAATGACAATATCAAAGTATATGAACATAAATGTAAACATACAATAAGAAACTGCTTCAAGTTTCCTCCGCAAGCAGCATCTTGAAGAAACCTCAAGCCCATGTTAACCTTACCACCAACCACAGTTGCAATGTTCAGAAAGAGTTCTTCTGGGAGAACAAGACGGGGTACATTAGATGGTGAACTGTCAACATAAAGAACAAATCATACTTAATTAAATCTGTAATGTTGAGTAACACATCCACATAAATTGAGGAAAATAAAAAGATGTAAGGATGCATGAATAACCTGTTAAACATGCTGGAAGCATTTGACCATAGAAACTGTGCAAGCATGACAAGAACCAAACCAAAGCATAAGATAGTAAGAAAGTTGTAATTAAGCCATTCGAAAAGCACCCATGCAATCGTTGCACATGCTAAAACACTAGCAGAAATCTTCTTGTTCCTCCATAGCAAGACATCCGCAGCTATGACATTCGAAGGCAGACAAAAAAAAAATGATTTATATGGGTTTAATTTATGCAAATACTGTACATATTACATTAAATTGACTACAAATACCATACATTTTCCACCCCCTAAAACATGGTGCACAGGTTTCTGGCGTCCAAACAGTCTATTGATCTGAGAACTCACTGAGTCTGACTTATCATCCTCAAAGAATGATACAGATTTTTTCTTATCAACAAATGTGTCCACAAGGTTTTCAATAAGGTTCTCAGCTGTGGTTTTCTCAGACATCGTTCCTGTGCTACCAAGAACCATAAAGAACATTTATCAAAGATTGTACAAGATAGCTCTTGTTCAAAACATAAGTGTGTCATTATTAATATAACATCTGAGGAAACCAACGCATAATGTAAGGCTCAACTTTTTTTTCTGAGCCATAACATAAGTGACCATATTGCTAACTTCAAATTAAAATTTCATAAATTAATGCTACTGTTACAACCATCCAAAACAATATATATATATATATATATATATATATATATATATATATATATATATATATATATATATATATCTTGTAGGTCACAGACGAAACATATCAAGCAAATAATTAATTTAATCTTTCTGCATTTAGAGTTCATCAAGTTTGCCACATTGCAGTCATTGAGTATTGTGTAATCATTACTGGTGGATCTTAAGTTCTTAGTGTCTCCAGTAGAAAATTGAGTTTCTCAATTCTCAGGTAATTTTTTTTTCACCCTTGGCTTTTGCATTTTTTGTTAGATATTGCAGTTGTTACTTGTTTTCCATGCAACAGCTGAAGCACTTGGATTGATTTAGTTCTGCACATGACATCAAAGCCTCTTTGACCAATACTAGGTCAGCATTTCATTCTTTTCGGCCCCCATTCTGCAAATCAAAGCTTAAATTCCTTTGTCATAACACAGCAGAGCCCTTTAAAGCCAGTAACTCCTTTTGCCTTCAAATCCTAACACTACACTTCTTTCAGAACTCCTCAAGATTAAAATTCACTGTATTTCCCAATTCTACACTACAAGCCTTAAATCCCTCTGTGATAACAGAGCCCTTCAAAGCCTTAACAAACTAATATTGACCGATAAAAAAAATCATAATCAAACTACTGAAATTAAAAACAAAATAAATCAGAAAAGAACTCGCTTCTGCATATATATAATCGGGAAAGCAAAAAGGAAAAAGGAAAAGGGGTACAGATTCTTTTTTTATCCAGAGATATCAAGAACTTTTGACATATGGCATAACAGAGATAAAAGAAAAATGAAATCAAATTTTATGCTCCATCATTCACCTACAAACAAAAGATTCCTTCCACCAAATTCCCACAAAGTAAAAAACTCTCTACACAAACAGAAACCACCACACTTGAATTTAACCCACCAAGTAAAAGAGATAGACAACAACAACAATTCATAGAAGAAAGAACAAAATTCAGCATCATAAGCAAACAAAATTCACTAACCAGAATAAGCAGAGGGAACTTGAAACAAAGGGAGAGGCAGAGAGAGAAATAGAACTAATATGGGATGGTTTTTTATGGCATCAAAAGTTCACCCTAAGACCAGCAAGAAGCATGCCAAAAGAGCTTAATAACTGAACTCACCAACTTGCAACTAGTCAACTAACAACCACCCCACATCATATGTTTCTCCTTTTATATGTATTTAATTTTGATTTTGATTTGGTTTTGGATTCTGATTTTAATGGAAAACCTTCGAGACTTTTGCTCTAGAGAAATTATGCAATAAGCATGGAAATGGAAGATAAGACGTGATGGCTAAAAACAAAAACAAATAATGTCATACAAGATATTATAAAAAATTGTTGTATAAAAAAATAATACAAGTCTTTTATTGAAATGACCTGAAAAAACTATGCAACTAAAACTTAAGGGTAATATAATTTCTATATCTTTTTGTTTTAAAAAAATAACTTTTACATCTTCGGTGCCAACCTTTTTTTACAGATTTACCTTTTTAATAGAATAATGATAAATGTAAATATCTACAATTCTACATAACTTAATTGACAATTGTATTTTTCTTTATCTCTATTTTTGTCGCATTATATTTATATTATTCATTAAATCTTTATTTTTGTGTCTTTTTTATCTCTTTTTCTCTTTAGGTGTGTAGATTAAATTTGAGTGTCTATCATTTTTGTTTTTCATATATTAATGTATCATCCACCTATAATACGATAAAATTAAAACAAATAAATATAAATATACTAAATAAAATATTTTCGTAAAAAATAATAAAATATACTTTTATGAAAAAGACAATCTTTTTATAAATCGACACAAGTTAATAAAGTATAAGAATATTAATAATTATAACACACTTAATAAAAAATAATTTATAATCATTAATTTCTTTAAAATAAGTATTTCATATCATATTTTAATATAAAATTTTGTAACATGATCTTTAATATTCTATCATGCATAATTTGTTTTTGTAAAAAAATCACTTATATGATAAACAAAGTTTATTAATGAGTTCTTTTATTTTATAAATTATGTATATAGGTTAAAGAAATACAACTTATTCACAATCCAAAGAGGAAATAGCTGCAACTTATGAAACTCATTTTGACTAACTTCACCCACTTTGGATTGTGAATTGCCCTATGAGTTCCATGGTCGATTTCTCATTCTCACCAGAAAAAAGTTAAAAAATATTGTGTCTTATATCCTTTTGGCAAGGACATCATATGATCCACCCATTATGGATATAGCTTCTTGTACATAGGTCTCTCTATTGGCTTCAACTAAATGCTAAAATACTTCTTCATGGTTTTGATTACCAGCTTTGGATCAATCAAAGGCATCAGAGTGGTTTTCAGTGGCTAATAACTTATATGACCCACAATATTTGCCCCCAAGCCTGCATCATTGTTGACATAAGAGACTTCTCTATTAGCGATGCCCTAGTCACAACCTAATTAATCCATCCTAAAGGAGGTAAAAAGGGTGTCATATGAGGTAAGTCGGTCTAACCAATGGCATATGTTGGTGTGTTGGCTAGTCCTACCTATGGAGGAAAAAAATCGGTTAGCATAATCATTTTACACCTGCTTGTCCCCCAAGGGTAGAACAACATATTACTAACATTAGCAGACACATAACTCATATTGGCTACCAAAGGTCTAAGGAAAACCCTACCTGGGTGCCCATCAGTTAGATTTTATTAAACATCCCTACCGTAGTTGTATTCGATTGAGTTGCCTGCTATGTAGGCATAAAAGCCATATTCGATTGGACCGAAGATGTTTATCGTGACTGAATTGGCCTAGTTAGATGTGGAGAATCAAGATGAATTACCTAATTCGACACTTCATGATTTTGTCGGGCATAAATGTGTGTCTTCAAGATTCAATCCATCATGTTATCAATTTTAGTAAATAGTTATTCTTTATTTTATTATCATATTTATTGTTTTATTAAATTGTTAATTTGATAGGTCCATGATAAAAATTAGAGACTTGTTATCATGATAGAAATTATGATAATGAGAAACAAGTCTTTATAACTTTACTCTAAATTATTTTTTATCGTAGGATTAGTGTGAATATGACTTCAATAATATGGATAAATCAATATATATCTAATGATCTTTATTGGATAAAGATTATGCATATATAAATGATGTATATATGGATGTCATTATTGAACTGACCCAATCGAGAATTCTTAATAGTTAACATTACCTTGATGTATCAATAGAAAGTTTTCAAGAAGAAATATAGTAGTTTCATTTGACCTAAGATTATCATAGTAATTAACAAGTTATTTGTTATATTTTAATTTCAGACACCTAATATCTTAGGGCACTAGTTGAATGAATATTGAATATGATTAAATACTTGTATAATTAATGATTAGTCGAGAATGAATTCATCAACTCTAGGTAACGAGTTTGAACTCTATGATAGAATTAAGACCTTGGTCAGGACAACTGAATGAAAGAAGCAAAGAATTTCTTAAGTCATTCATTGATTAGATATAATGTATTAAGTTATTAGAGTTTGACAATAATGTTAAACTCTAGAGTTAATCTTAAGTTGTAAATGATGGAAGAAAATATTACATTATTTTTCTATTGGTTCTTGAAGGTAAAATATCTTACTTCATACTATCTAGACGTTAATGAGTGTTGTTAGGCACCTATCTTGATTAGTAAACTAATTATGATTAATTTATTGTTGATTTACTAGTGAACCTATGGGGTCAGACACAAACGAATGCATCCATCTTTGCTAAAGAAAATAATTTATTTGATAATTAATTTAGAGAATTTAATTTAATCAAATAAATATTTTAGTGAAATATTATTATATTATTTGCTAGCACAAAAAATATAATTAATATAAAAATAGTATTGTTTTATAAATGTGGAAGTTGTCCACAAAATAAGAATAAGATTTTATTACTAGATATCAGGATCACGTGATTAGTAATTGTAATTAGTATTATTTGATAATTATCTTTGTCTTATGTCATGAAGTTTTTGAGATAAAAAAAGATATGTGATAACTTTTATTTTCAAATACAAAAATAAAGAGATATGAAATTATTTTAAATAAAATCTCTCCCTTTTTAAATAGGTCCAAATGTATATTTTGAATACAAGATAGATCCTAATTTTTTGCTCTTGGAAACACTTTTATGTAACTATCATATTGCTAAGCACTTATTATTGCCAACATTCACTTTCATTGCTTCCAATTCCTTAGATGGTTGCATTTCATTTTGTACCATAGGTTTGACTATTTTGACTAATTGCCTAGATAATTGGTACATTATGTCATGTATCCCAAGGTCTATCTGTTGTTGTATGAACAAAGTAGTCATAATTGTGGGAGTTGGTTAGGCATAGAACCAATAAACACTGCAATGCCAATTAATGGATTAGGTAGTGCTGTTGTTATAGGACTTATCATTAAAGAAGTAGGCACCTTAATGAACTCTCTTCTTGTTTCAAACCATTCTTCTTCTTGACTTGTTGATCCATCTCACGTATAATAGTCTTACGAGAACCCAAATGCAAAGATTGACATAAGTCCGCCTATGATTCAAACTGTTCAATCAATTCATCTACTCTAGTTTCATTGGGTGTGTCAATTTTGTTGTTGCGTTAAATAACAAGACTAGCCAAATGTGTTTCTGCTCACTTTTGCTCCAACATGACTCCAAAATTTGAATCTATGGTCAAGCGATTTGTCTATTGAAAGGAAAAATTTGTCTCTAAACCTTTATGGCTCCCAAGTTACTCTAGAAAAAACTTGGTTAGAAGTGAATTGTAACATGATTTAGAAAGATATGAGACTAAAAGATAAATGAGAATAACAAGACAAAAAACAAGTAAATTGGAAGAAAAAATAATCTGAAAAAAGATAATTGTATTGATGGGTTGGTGTGATGTCCCTCCAACTTTTTTTCACACATATTTATACAAAAGATAAGAAATAACTGACCAAGATCCTAATTTAGAAAAAATAATTGTATTGATTAGTTGGTTTGATGTTCCTCCAACGTTTTTAAACACACATATTTATATAAAAGATAAGAAATAATGGACTAAGATCGTGTTTTTCCACATTAGCCCATGCTTCTTAGCTATGATGTTTGCTCCCATCTTTAGGACATGCTCAATTGAGCTTATCCAATATGATCATTCCAAGTGTTTCGCACCCATGATAAGCAAAAGTTCTTGCTAACTTTGGTTGACTCTAATTTTGCCAAATCATAATCACTTAACAATAATAAATTCTGTTAGAACAAAGGATGAAAGTTTGAAAAAAAGAAAGGAAAAAAAAAAGGTTTCAAGTCCCACATCGCTCTGGATAAACACTTGAATAGTGTTTCACTCCCTATATATAGAGAGTTCATTTCTTCATTTTTCCTTTTCCCAGTTGAGAAGCATTTCCTCAACTTTTCTTTCTCCCGCCCATATTTGAGCCGATGCATTTTCGGCAAACTTCTCCCTCTTTCTGTTGCTCTAAAATTTTCGGTTGGCTATAATATTGACTTTTTAAGTCATATTTTCAGTTGACTATAATAGTGACTTTTCAAGTCATATTTTTTGGTTGACTATTAGAGTGACTTTTCAAATTAGAGTGACTGTTCAAGTCATATTTTTGGGTGGTATTAGAGTGACTTTTCAAATCATACAAGAGAGTGTAATTCTAGAAAAGGTTCCCTCAGTGCAGTGGAAATCTTATACAGTGAGTTGGGTTGTTTTATCCTGGGACGTTGCACAATTTTTTTGGCAGTACCACGAAACGTCTCAAAGAAAGCGACATTGTCCATGACTCAACCAGAAATTTTTTTGGTTTGCCATAAACTATATTGTTACAACAAATTCAAATAATTTAAAATAACTTTTGAATTTGTTTGTCTTTATCACCACCTTTATAATCGGCAACAATGTTATCTTCTAGCTTCATCGAATCGGCTACTCAAAATAATTTTAGTGATAACAGAACCGGGTTATTACTTTATAAAATCAAAGAAAAGTCATAAAAGATGAAACCACGAAAACCCTAACAATTTATAATATATTTTTTTTGTTATCCAATCTACTTCTGTTTTTGTTATCTTTCTTGCCATTTGTTAATTTCAATCCTTCAATTAATTAATTAATTACATATAATGCCAAGTAAAGTCCGCCACACATTTTAGGCTCATTTGAAATTGCTCTTCGCCTGTCACATTCTTAACGAAGCATCAAGTTATTTATTCGTTCATGAAAGAGCAACATATAACTTATTAATTCATTTTTTTAAAATAAAGTATCTTTTTATAGTCAAAAAATTATAAAAACTAATTTTCGAAACATAAAGATTATGAAAGTGAATTTTATCTTTTTTAATCATTTTTTTTCATACACATAGTCAGAATATCAAATTTCTATCAACATATTTAAGAAATTTAATCATTAATTTATTAATTCATGAAACATCAGGTTAAAAATTGTTATTACCACGGGGTAGGCCAGAAAGTTTATTCTGGAGGTTTTTTGGATATCTTTTGGGTGGTTATCTTTTTGAGCCTTCTGTACACACTGTTTCTTTGTACATCTTTCCCTGGACCTTTTAAAAAAAAGTTAAAAGTTGTTAATAAAAAATATAACAAGAAGAAATGTTTGTCACGTTATTACTTATTAGGATTTTAATATCCATAGGAAATCAGCGTAAATATTCGATGACAGTGATGTATTAGTAGATGATCTTGTTGACTTTATGCCATCACCAGGAAACAAGTATGGCATCCTATGCCCTAATTCTCATTTGTAAGGTTTGACGTAACATCTATATTCTATACATATATTTAAAATCTGTTCACTCACCATTATAATTTTTCATTGACGTTCCATTTGATAGTGTATTATAGATTTTTTTTTTTTCTATCTTTCTCTCTCTTTTTTTTTTTTTTTGAATTTTTCTTTCTGCTGATTTTCACGGTTTACTAAGCCTGTTGTATCTTTGGGATTTTGATTTGCATGCGATGAAACATTAAATGGTGAATTTGGATTAAAAGTGTAAGTTAGTGGAAAGAAAGAAAAAAGTCCAGTAGAAATAAAAAGGAAATATATGTTATTTGAAATTTTTTATTAAATTTTGTTTAAATAGGTAGAAAAGTGGATAGGAATAAATAAATAATTCTGCAAAATTAAATTTAACTAAAAAATTGAACTTTTTTCTAAATAAATATTGAAGTAAAAAATAATATTTTTAAATTTATATGAATAAAAATTAAAGAAAAATATTTTACAAGATCCAACATAAAACCTCTTATTTTATAATAACTAAAAATACTTATTTCAAAATTCAAGAAGAATAAAAATAAATTATAAAGCCAAATTCATATATTTAAACCACAAAATATAATAACAAAGTTACTAAACAGAAGTGGTCAATATGTTAAAGTTAAATTGAGATGCTATCCAAGTTTGATCATTAATAAAAACAATAATAAAATTTTATTTACCTTTCAAACAAATTCCAAATTAATCCATATTCATTTTGCTTGATGAACCGAAAAGATAACACCATAGAATATGATCTATACGTATACATGGCATGCACAGGTTTAACTGTTTAAGAGCCATCCTTGCTCACTTAACTTCAAAATTTTATTACTCCATTACTGCCATTCCTCTGCTTTAGCCGGCTAGCTAGTACGTAGTTTTGTCGTTGTAAAACTTTGTCTCCTTCTGTTACTTAATTGCTTCTCCTCTAAATTAATATGTCTCTATATATATCCACACGCCTTTGCTCTACGAGCTTATAGTTACTACATACTACGTGTAAGCATCAAAGTAACGTACCATCACATTCCCTAAACCTACCTATATATCAATCACATTGAATTCAAGATGGTTTCTGTTTATGATGAGATCCGCAGCCGCAAGGTACAGCGGCAGAAGGCCCTGCCACCGTCTTGGCAACTCCTCCAAACTGACTTCTATTTCTGTGTCACAGTGAGCACAAGATTGAGCTAAAACAAAATTTGTGTAAGATAATCTTCATATGTTTAAATTCAAAGTTACACATGATTGACTACTTCCCTACATATATAAAGTTATAAACATACAAGACTCTTCTAATTTATCCATACTTTCAAAAAAAAAATTGATTAATTTAGTTAATAACAAAATTTAAATATTTTTTAATTTTTATAACTTAGTTTTTTGTTTTTTTTTTGTCCTTATATTTTTTTAGTCTTTGTAAATTATGTTTATTTATTTTTCATCCTTATAATGTTTTAGATAATATTTTTTTTTATCATTCAAAATATTATCTAAAGTATTTTAAGAATTAAAAATAAAATAAATATAATTTAATAAGATTAAAAATAATTTTTTATAAGGATAAAAAACAAAAAAAATACTAAATTATAAAGAGTATAAAGATATTTAAACCTAGAAAAAGATCGAGGGAACAACAAAGGGCATCAATGAATGGGATAAAGCTATTCTGGAGCAAGTGGAGGCCAAATTAGGGTTAAGGTCAGAAAAAATGTGTGACACCAGACACGTCAATATGGTAACATGTCAAGTGTCTTTATTGTTTAATCGGGACAAAATACATAAGAAGATGTAATTTGACTTCTCTGTTATCCTTTTCTATGTATCCTGTGTTGTCCCATTAAAATAACATTATATAATATATAGTTATGTTAATATTTAATGGAGCAACACACAAAAATAACATGAGAAGGAATAGAAAAGTCAGATTCGAGAATATGGATATGAGGAACTCAAATGGTTGTGTTGTTCGGTTTTGGATCTGGACTCAACTTTGAGACCAATCACCTCATGCTTTATTTCCTAAGGGCACAAATCTTGCTTGCATCTAATCTTCTTTGCCCTATAATTATAATTAATGTTCATCTCTGCGTTTCAAATTAAAACCTTTATGCTTTAAGCTGTGTAATCCCTGCAAATTTGTAACAGAATTAATAAAAGTGTTGTTTGCGATTTCGTATGAACATATCAAGCTTTGCTAAAATAAAAAGAAGGAATATCAAACCAAATTAATGGACTCCATCCTAAACAACAGAACCATTAAATTAACCAAATCTATAAGTGAAATGAATAATTATAAGTTTAAGAAAAATCAAATAAAGTTACTCCAATCAAACCTTTAATTATCCAAGACATAAAATCAGCTGAACCCACTTCATATCAACAATAATTAATAGCATTAAATCTCTCTCTCTCTATATATATACTTTAAAAAAAAACAGAGGATGTGAAAATAAAATCAGTGGGAGATACGTGTATAATTTTCTTAAATTTAAGAAAATATTTGAGTAGATTTTAGAAAAAAGACTTATGTAATTTTTTTAAAATTTCAAAAATTATATAAATTTTTTTAAAAAAAGATTTGTGTAATTTCTTTAAATTCAAGAGACAGGTTTGTATAAGATTTAAATAAAGAGGGAAGACTTATGTAATTTCCTTAAAGGAAAGGTCGGTGTAGTTTATTAAAAAAACAATTCTTATTTTTCTCCTCATTGCTAAAAGCATCAAGTAGTTAAATATAGTTTAGTTTTTAACAAAGAATTAAAAAAAAAAAGTGCACGCAGTGTTATATCGTAATTGATGTAAGGTGTACTTAGTAAGAAGTAAATAAATAAACGAGAAATAGGATAGACGAAAATAGACGAGAGATAAATAAAATAAATGAATATAGGCGATAAAAAGTAGATTATTTTGATTTAAGATAAATAAGAAATATATAGGAAAGAAAAAAAATACAAGACAGGCGATTCTTTTTATAACAACACTCTTTACCATGTTATATTACACACTTTTTACTATTAATTAAAAAATATTAAAAACTATAAAATTATTTATTAGATTTATCAAATAAAAAGTAAAATTAAAAATATAATTTTCAGTAAATTTTAATTAAAAAATGACTTAAATACATTTTCGGTTCATGTAATTTAACAGTTTTTTTATTTTCATCCATGAAAAAAATTTCATCTTATGTAAGATGTGTTTGTTTTATTTTTTGTTTTTAAATTATTTTAGATAATATTTTAAATAATAAAAATTATTTTAAACCGTGAAAAAATATTATTTAAAAATGAAAAATAAAGCAAATATATTTTTTAAGGATTAAAAAAAACTATAATGACAAAAATAAAAAAGAATACAGAATTTTAAGAATAAAAAATATATTTAAGCCATAAAAAATACTAAATTTATTTTTATATATAAAATATATTCAACTAATTTAAACCCTTTAAAAAAATAACTAATCACAATAAATTTATCAATAATTTATACTACATTTTTAAGATTATTTTTTATTTTTCTCTTCACCTAATTATTTCTCACTTAACTAATTAATGTAAGTTTTTTTATTTTTCAATCCTCATAAGAGAAAATGTAATTAATTAAGAATATTATAAAAAATATATAATTAATACACCAAACAAAGAAGAAAGTCTTGTAAAAATTAACAAACAATAAAGTACTTAAGTTTGGTTCATACGATAAAATTAAAAGGTGTCAGACGGAAATGACAAGAAAGGGTTTGGTGCAGATGATTTCAGAAAAAAATAAGTAACCAACCAACTTGGGGTTTAAATATTTAATTTCTCATTTATCTCTACTAAATAACTATACAATATTATTTTTCTATTCTATTTCTTACTTATCTCCTTTAAAACAAGCAACACACCATATCATTTTATTATATTCTATTTTTTCCAAATTATCTCTATTTTATTTTTCTCTTCTAAAGCAAATAGAGTCTGGTATCATTTCTCCTTAACATTGAGTGCACTGTGCACACTTGAACACAAGTTTTAACAGCTCTACATTTACATATTTACATATTTTTTTTACATAAAAAAAATGTCTTCTAGTAGAGAAAAAAGAGAATACACAGCAAGGTGCCACGTGGAGCCAATGAGAACCCCAAGTCCCTTATCCCACATCAGAAATCCAATCTAATGCCACCACCAATCATTCACCTCCAAATGCAATATCCAAAAACCAGCCACATTTTCATTGCCACATCACCCACCCCACATCTAAAGCCACTTCCTAGTCCACACACACTTTGCCTACTCTAGTGTCTGATTCATAGGCCCAAGAGCAAAGAAACTAAGAAGATTTTGAGCACAATGGCATCCACACAATGCTTCTTGCACCACCATGCCCTCACCACTCCAACCAGAGCTTCATCACAGCGCTTAGTTGTGAGCACCAAACCAAACCACATTGTTTGCAAGGCACAAAAGCAGGTTGTCCAAGAGGGTGAGGACACTACTAACATTGTCTCTCGCAGGTTGGCCCTCACTGTTCTCATTGGTGCTGCTGCTGTTGGCTCTAAGGTTGCACCTGCTGATGCTGCCTATGGAGAAGCTGGTATTTTACCCTTTTGCCTCTTTCTTTAGATGACCATCGCATGATTATGATCATGCAAGTTATATCTTGGTCCGAGATGGGCTAGTGTTGTTTTCCTTTTATTTTGTACAACTTTGTTCTTTTTTGGTTTTTCTGTTGTAAGGTGTTCATAGTTTGGTTGGGCACCACTTGGGCTAAACTAAGTGTTAGTAATAAAACATTTTGCCCTGTAAAAAAAAAAAAAAACCCTTCAATACCTCAATCCTGGAGAAAATTGAGGTCAAATGTGGCTACTATGGCGGCAACTTTTGTTTTGGAATGCAATTTGAAAAACCTTGGTATTAGCATTTAGCATTGAGATGAAATTTACAGATTTGTTGTAGAGAGAATTGTCTTTAACTGATCTGAATGGTGTTTGATGGTTCTTGTGGGATAAGGCTTTTTTGTTGTTTGTTTGAAGAGAGAATGCACAACTTGATTATATAATCAGAAAAAAATCATTGTTATTGAACTAACGAGGAGTGCTACCAAGTACCAACACACTCTATCCACCATACTTTCTCATATTGGTTAAATTTATGTTAGTTCTACTAGTTTACTAATCGAAGCTGCGGAATTGAGAATCAGACTCTCGTATTTAGTGGGACCCACATGAGAATTTCATCTGATGATGTTAGAGAGGGTGTTGCAAGTATTTCTCTAATAGTCAGTGAGAAGGGAGCCGGTGCTTTGATTTCTTAAGGAATTCACACTTTCTTTGGTGTCATGTTCTTGGAGAAACCAAAGAACTGCAATACCTTTGCTTTTTAAACCGAAATGCTATTTTGTTGTAAGGAAAGTGTAAGTTTACTTCTGGTTTTTGTGCATTGCCCATTCTTTGCTTGTTAGAGTTTAAAGATGAAAGAAATAGAGTGATCATAGGGACCAAACCGAGAAATTTGCATAGGTCTAGATAGTGTGCCAAAAGTGGCTTTCATTGCCCTTTGGCCTTGAAGCATAATAAGCCGACTCAAACATATTGCAGAAATTATAATTGAAAGAATGAGATTGGTGAGGATTAGGGTATTTTTTATAACTTGATTATATAGAATCTGTGATATTATATCAATAAACCCACTATCTCAAATGTTTATACAGTCAAGTGAAGGCCAAAGAATAGTTTTTATCTCAAAAACTTTTGGGTACATTGAGAATTATAACTTCTTTATTATTGTTTTTTTTATTACAGCCAATGTGTTTGGAAAGCCAAAGACAAACACTGACTTCCTTCCATACAATGGGGATGGATTCAAACTCTCAATTCCCTCAAAGTGGAACCCAAGCAAAGAGGTTGAGTACCCAGGTCAGGTTCTTAGATATGAGGACAATTTTGACTCAACCAGCAATGTTGCTGTCATGGTCACTGCAACTGACAAGAAGTCCATCACTGACTATGGTTCACCTGAGGAGTTCCTATCTCAGGTAAAATTATTATAAATTCTATCTTGTTTTCTGATTGATAAGGAAGGTTCATAATACAAACAAATGTATGTACAAAATAGTTTCGAGAATATGTCTCTGAAGTTTAAAGATAATGACAGCAGTTGCTGGCTGAAATTCAAGATTTGGTTTTTCCTTTTTGTAGGTGGATTACTTGCTTGGAAAACAAGCCTTCTTTGGCCAAACTGATGCTGAGGTAATTAATTCATAATTTATGAGTAGCATTATGAGATACATTTTAAAACTAACAATTGTCTGCTCTCTTTTTTTTGGCAAATGCTGTTAAGAAACTAGTTAAGGAATAGGAAACAAAAATAGGAGTAAAATGTATTTAAGGTTCCTCAAGATTTGGTCAAATTTAGTTTTAGTCACTACAGTTTAAAAACTGTGGTTTTAGTCATTATTGTATTTCTGAAATGTGGTGGATTTTGCCCTTTTGACCCTATACTTCATTTTGACTTAACGAGGACTAACCGTTGCTAAATGTCATGTGTAGGAGTGATTTTATCCCAAAAATTACGTTTTTCTGACAGATTCTATAACTTTTGAGTTTGTCCATCTTCTGAACTTTAATTTCTCAGGGTGGTTTTGATTCCAATGCTGTGGCAACTGCAAACATCTTGGAGAGTTCAACGCCTGTCATTGATGGGAAACAGTACTACAGTTTGACTGTGTTGACAAGGACAGCTGATGGAGATGAAGGTGGCAAGCACCAGCTGATTGCAGCAACTGTGAAAGATGGCAAACTATACATTTGCAAGGCTCAAGCTGGAGACAAGAGATGGTTTAAGGGAGCAAGAAGATTTGTGGAGAGCACAGCAAGTTCTTTCAGTGTTGCCTAAGAACTTATCAGTGGAGTGCTATTCTGCATGTGAATCATCTTGAAGGGGTGTGTATGTGTTGAATTATGTGGCCACTTTTTGTCCACAAGTTTCAGTTTTTGAGGCTGTTGGTTGGAGTAAGCACTTTGATTCTTAATTTTTCATGTCTTCTAAGGACTTACCCTCCTCTCTTGCCCCCCCTTTTCTCTCTTTAATTAAGCATTTTAAGTTGCTATAAGCCCTTAAGAAGCATTATGTTTATAAAGGGCTCAAGGGTCCTTTTGCAAAGTGCTTGAATATTTTGTAACAATTTTTTTATTTTAAAAAAATTATTTTATTAATGGACAAATCCTATCCTAAGGGTTATGGCTATCGTTCCATGAAAGTTTAGCAGCAGCAATTAGGTTGCACAATTAAAATCACAAATACAACCATGGCAACCAATAAGTACATAGTAGGTTTTAACAAGTCTCACATGGACTAAAATGGGCTAAAAATATACAATTTTAGTCATTTATGCTTTGCATTATATTTAACTTGATCTTTTATACTTTAAAAAGTTTAGTTTTGTCCTCTTTATGTTTTTTAAGTGAGTCAAAATGGTCCTTTTAAAATAATGATTTTTTTTATTTTATTTTGAGACACAATTTTGAATCCTTTTTGACTAATTTGATATGTGAAATTTGTTCTCTTATATTCACTTGCATGGAAACTATAAAAATAAGCTGATGTTCAAATAAAATATAGAGTTAGAAAATCACGTGAAAAATGAGTCTTACAAGCATCTAGAAAAGAATTTAATATTAGATTTTATAATTTTTGGTTAGTTGTTGGATTCATATTTTATACAATATTTATTATGTTTTTGCCTTTTTGATTCAACCATAAGTTGGTTTTTATAGCTTTTGTGTACATGGGTTTAATAAAATAAGTTTTACATTTTGAATCAATCACAATAGGATTCACAATCATAAACTATCATTCTTTTTGAAATGATCATTTTGATTCACTTTACAAACATAAGGGACTGAACTTAATATAATTTAAAACATAAAAGTGTCCGTTAAGTGTCACTATTTAACCTTTCTTCATTTCTAATGATCTTTTAATCCACTTCAGCTGACACCGGAGCTTAGCCTCTAAGTCTATAGGAGGAGAAGATCTTGAAGACATGATAACTACTACACGAGAGTTTTTTCAAGAGATTAATATGGCCATCCATTAAGTGGTAGCCTCCCAATAAGGCCTTCAACACTAAGTCCTCCTCCAAGCTCAACACTTGTTTCCTAAAAGCCACCCACTATGGCTCAAGTTGGAGGGAGTACACAAAAGTTATGCACCACCAGCCACCAATGGAAATAACACACATATTCCCATTGTAAGAAACTCTAAAAGAGTTCTAGAGGCAAAAAAATCTACTTAATGATGGGATATTTGATTTGCTAAGCATCGATGTAGTAAATATCATGGATGAACACTTGCTACTGAGGACAAGTGTGGTGAGGTCTTCACTTCAGCTGCAAGACTCGTAGAATAAAGAAGACCAAGAATCACCCTGTAGAATAAGAGAAAGATTTAGTAGCCTTTCAACAATAGACTTAGGTGTTGAGTATAGAAGACTGAAATGCTATCTTCAAAAGATACAGTGGTTACACATGAGATGCACAAGACAAATTATGTGTGAGTGAGTTATATTTTTTATTTTAAAAAATAAATTTAAAACTAAAAAGAATAATATTATTGTTTGTAATTAATTTTTAAACACTTTAAATATAATACGTTTAAATGCAATGCTTCACTAAGGGATATAACACTCATAGTAGAAGGAGCAAATTGCACTCATCTCTCCTCTATTGTGTTTATGACCTATTACACACACCCCTTAAATGTTGGACCCTTATATAAACCTCCCCTAATTTTTGCAATTTTGTTACACAAATTTCATGTGTATGCACATGCTCGTTCAATGATAATTTTAGACAAAAAAAAACCATATCTTAATTCTTTGCTGGCAGACAGTGTGTTCTTTGTTGGTCATGGACATGAATAATAAACTAAACCAAAAGAAGGTCATGTGTCATGCACATGCTTGTTCAATGATACTTTTAGACAAAAATACCCATATCTTCATCCTTTGTAGGGACACAATGTGTTCTTCGTTGGCCATGACCATGAACAACAAACTAAACCAAACAAATCTCATGGAGCAAATCAATAAATGATGGGTGTTTTGAAGAACACAACCAACCCAAAATTGGCACAACATCTATGGATAGAAATTAAAAATAAACTTCTCAAAGCAATCAACACTTCTTTGGGGTCCCCAATGGGTGATTCATTCACGTTTAGTTACCATGGGCTGCAATTGCTATTGCTCCCTAATATTCTAAGAACCAAAATTCATGATTTGGAGGGTTTAGTTTGGTTTGGTTTTGCAATTCTAGGATGAAGATTAGGGATCTGGTGTTAATTTAGAGGGAGCGGGTGTGGCAGAGGCAATCGAAGGAGGTGTAGAGGAGGTTTGTATAGAGGCGGGAGAGGTAGAATGTGGTAAGGAGTTCTGTTGCTATTGGTGGTGACTAAGTTTTGAGATAATTTGGTGAAGATTAGGGATGATGAAATTGGTGAAAAAACACAGAATTTTTTGAACTTTTTCCTAAAAAAATTAACACTTCAATTAACAATGAGACTTAGGAGTGCAAAAATAATGAATTTTAATCAAGAAGATGCGAGTGTAATAAGCCACCATCAACCTAGGAGGTGAGTATAATTTACTCTAACAACAACCATGCCAATTGATAGGAGCTTAAAGAATGATACATAGACACAACTATGCCAATTGACAATAACAACACACATGAATACTTCTACAACATAAATTTAAACATCCTCTAACAAAAATAGAAAAATTAATATAAAATGAATACTTCTACAATATAAATTTTTATATCAATCTTTCATATCAACGGAAATAACAATGCTTCCACAAACACACATATAATTTATAGTATAGATGAAAAAATAAAAATTATAGATAATAACAACAGAGTGAAAACATCATATTTGTGAGAAAAATATATATTTAAATAATAAAACAACCATTTACTGCTATAAAAAAAGACTACCATTTACTAATTAAACAACCCACTATTTTATTGGTATCTAGCTTAACTAACTCATTAAATCCAACTTGTATTAACATCTCTATCAAATATTATTTAATACTTAACAAATACTCCAAGTTCTAAACAACTTAAATTATGCAAGACCAAGTTCTAACCACTTATAATCAAACAAATGTACACATACATCAATGGACATTAAATATCCATACTTTTTATTTTTCTTCTTATTTTCAAAAGGGTCAGTGCAAGTATGTACAACTATTTTCGAGTACAATACTTAGGTATGAATAATATATTTTTTTTGACAATTTGTCTTGATTGATTGAAATTTATGAAATGCATCTAACAAGAATGGTACTATTTCCATGGTTACAAAGGAAAACAAAAATGCAACAGTTGAATTAAGTAGGAAGGAAGCTAGGTATATACCAAACCACAAAGCCCAAATAATTTAAAAAACTGAACCACAAAGACAATACCAAACAAACAAAGGGTGATTATCGGAAAAAACAAACAATGGGTAATGTAATGCAGTGAGACGAAGAGCAGAAGAAGCCAATAGATTAGATTAAGAAAGAAAAAGGAGAAAATAGAAAGAAAAATAAAAGAGAAGAGAATTCAGTGGAATAATCGATGAAAAATTTCTCTATATAAAGAGATATCCACACACAACACAAACTCTTCTTCTTCTGTGCTTCGGTAACTGCACAGAGAAAGGAAGAAAAGAGAAGAAGAAGAAGAAACATTGCGAAGCATAGAACTTAGAACCAAGCGGAAGGAGGAATCGGCGGTGCTCCCCCGGCAATCGCTCATCGGCGCCGGCGAACTTCAGATCGCTTCTCTTGCTTCTCCGGTAAGTCGGTGGATCATCACCGCCGCGTTCTTCTGTTTCCTCACTTCGTGGATCTGCGGTTTCTGTTGCCGATTGTCGCGTTTCTCTATCGTTCGGTTCATTTCCGATTCTTGTTTGTGAAAGTAGATTTTTCGTGTTCGTGATTTTTTAGTTCGTTAGCGTCTTCGGTGTGTGCGTTCGCGGTTTAGCGTCGGTTTGGTGTTTACGGATTAGAATCTGGTGGATGTGTTGTGTTGTTTAGGGAATATGAGTATGTTCTTGTTTTTGTTGCGGATTGTGGTTAATCGATGATTCAATTCGAGGAACTTGGTTTTGCTGTTCTGATTTGTGGTTCTTGTGACGAGTTTTATGGTTGTTTGGTTATTTATTGTTGGTTTTCTGTGTGCAGAGGTTTGTGCCTTGCGGTTTTTTTCAGAGGCATTTGTTGTTGGAAATCTTGCAGTACGGGTTTGTTTGGCTCACCGGTGGAAAATTGTTATATATGGGCTGAGGTGTGCTTTTCATGGGAGGTGTGGAGGATGAAGAACCAGCTTTGAAACGCATGAAATTATCCTCTAAAGGATTAGTTGGTCTCTCAAACGGTTCGTCTTCAGTGGAGTCTGTTGGAGGCTCTTCTAGTGACTTGATGGCTCGGCCCCTGTCATCTGAAGGGGACGGCGAAGTTATTGGTTCCAAAGGGGTTATAAAAAGGGAGGAATTTGTTAGGATAATCACAAAGGCATTGTATTCGCTTGGTTACAAGAAGAGCGGGGCACGCCTAGAGGAGGAGTCTGGCATACCTTTGCATTCGTCCGTAGTGAATCAGTTTATGCAGCATATACTTGATGGGCATTGGGACGAGAGTGTAGCCACATTGAATAAAATTGGTCTAGCAGATGAAAATGTTGTCCGGGCAGCTTCGTTTTTGATATTGGAGCAGAAGTTTTTTGAGCTTCTGGATGGGGAAAAGGTCATGGATGCTTTGAAGACGTTGAGGACTGAGATTACACCACTTTGCTCCGATAGTAGTAGAATTCGTGAACTTTCTTCCCGCATGCTTTCTCCATGTGGCCAGGCTGGTTCTTCTAAGCGAGATATTGTACTGGTGAGGTCTCGGTCAAAACTACTGGAGGAATTGCAAAAGCTCCTTCCCCCAACAGTACTGATACCTGAAAAGAGATTGGAACATCTAGTTGAACAAGCCCTTATCTTGCAACGAGAGGCGTGCCTGTTTCATAACTCATTGGATAAAGAGATGTCATTATATTCAGATCATCACTGTGGAAAAACTCAGATACCTTCTAGGACATTACAGGTCAGAAAACGTTATGTCTCTATGATGTGAGGTTTATGTGGGAACCTTTATACTTCTAAAATGACCGTAATTTTCTGAACAATCTTTATTGGTTACTTTTTACTCGTTAGTCAGTTGTGGCAACATCATCCTCTTTCTGATTGCTTTTTGCTAGGTAGAACTCTATGGTTGTTTACTTATTCTTGTTCCTTTACTGACTTTTTTTCTCGTTCTTTTTCTTTCATCGGGGATTTATGATGAAGCCATGGATGTTTAACAGTTTGTGTTTCCTTTTTGTATTCAATAGTTGTACTTAATTATAAAGTTACCTTTTGAAGTACTAAATTTTCTGAATATTAGTTTTGGATCTGGAAAATGGCTATGATTATTGTATACTAAATGTGGATCATTTTTCTCTTTTGCCTCCGCATATATGATGAAGCATTAATGCATTATTGATGAGAAAACTTTTGTAGAGGGACCACCAAATAACATTATGTTGATAGTTGTTTCACACTAATTGTCAAAGATGCTCATCTTTATCATAAAAAGATATAAAGCCCTTTTGTACTAGAAATGTAGCATAAGCTGTACTTGGGAAACATGAAGCTTCTCTATCCTTAGGCTTTTGGGTGTGCTATGCTAGAGCTTACTTTAGTTCTAGAATTTCTGTTTCTCTTATTGATATTGAATTACTTAAACATCATTCATATTGGGTTCTGGTTACCCTGGTTTGCTTATAGGTTCAACTATATTTCAAGAATGTTCTTGTCAATTGTAGCTTGTATTATGTCCTATATTTTCTCATTCTTATTACTCCTATATCCTTCTAATTCTTTAAAGACTCTTCTAGTCATGTGCATCTGTTGTTTCAGCTCTCAGCCTTAACCTCAACTTCTCTGTACTTTGTTGTCATTTTGTGTATGTTGACTTATATATCTGTAAATGTAGGTAATTTTTCCCTAATTGAAATAATTCCTATATGTGCTATGAACAATCACACATTATTACCATAAATTGGGGCCTGCTTGTGTAAACAACTTAATTAAGGATTTATTGAATAAGAACTTATTATGTATGTACTTATTATAAATTGTTTCTTGCTGATAAAAAAAAAATTATAAACTGTTTCTATAATCAAAGAGGAAATATGATTAATCTGTTTTCATAGAATCTGTAAGCTTTTTTCATAAGTTATCCGGTAAAGTTTATTAAAATAAGCCAAAAAAAGTTTATGCACATATTGTAAACTCTCCCAAAGACTTGCACCTACCCAGTGCTTATGTCATCAGATAAGTCCAAATAAGTTATAAATAAGGATGAGCTAGATTTTGCTATAACTATAGGACTGCACCCCTATCTTTTTTCCTTGGTTTTGGAAGCTGGTGCCACATTGCATGCTTGTTGCAAATGATATAGTCTTGATTAGTGTTGAGACAAAATAAATGGGAAGTTGGAGATATGGAGATTGAAGATTAGTTTTTGGGGCCCATGTCTTTTGTTTAAGTAAAAGTGGAGTATATGGGATATAAATTTAGCAAAGAGTGAACTAATCCTAACTTAGAATTGAAAATTGGAGACTATTACATATGATAAGTCAGTAAGTCACAGTTTAAGTATTGTGGGTCCATTATAGAAAACAATGGAGAAAGAGGGAGATATAATTTTGTAAATCATACTATTCAAGTAGGGTGGGGAAAATGGAAGTGTTTCGGATGTCATCTACGATAGAAAGGTACTACTCAAACTCAAGGAAAATTTTACTTCATATCAATAATATTTGCAGTGTTGTATGGAATTGAATGTCGGGTGATACAAAGCTAACAAAAGAATAAATTTAATGTAGCTCATACAAGAATGTTAAGTTGGATGAATGGACATATTAGACAAGATACAATGGAGAATAAATTTAATTAGAAGTGAAGCCCGGGGTAGCACTTATGGTATAAAAGAAGGCAGAAGATCATCTTTGGTGGTTTGGGCATGTGGAAAGGCGGGTAGAAGCCCCAATAATCAAAGAATAGCCTAATTGCTAGAGTACGAAGGAAACTCAGAAGAACTATATGTGAACTCATTAAGAAGGATTTAGAAGTCAATCGTTTGTTGATAGAAATGATTTGATAAACATTATGGTGTCGTTTGATCCACCTAGCCAATCTCACCAAGTGGGAAAAGGCTTGGTTGTTGTTTCTGTTGTAGCTACATGATGGTATGCAATGTTGTTAAATATCGGCCATGGCGATGGCATGACATGGCAGAATGGCTGAATGGCATGATGGATTTTTGCCAACTACCATAGGCCATTTGTTAAGGGAGGCCCGCTATGGCGACTCTATAAGGCGCAATGGCATGCTTATATGGCAGAATTTTGGCCTTCCGCCATCCACCATCCGCCATCCGCCATCTGCCATTAATAACACTGATGATATGTCAGGTCTTGAAGTCTTATGCTTGTTTAAATAAATAACTTTGTGGAGTTAAATGTATATTTCCAAAATGATGCTTTTGGGATTTCCAAAGTGCTGTTGAAATAATATTTGGTTAGAATTAACGAATATAAGGCATCAAGCATCAAGCAGTTCATAGCTTCATATTAAATAGAAGCTAAAGAGTGTACATGTATGTTGTTGATCTATGAGCTGCTGGACAGTTGATGGACATTATTCGGTTCTCTTATGTATGTCCATGACTTTGTTGATTGATTAGCTGATTGGTGATATTGGGGACTCCTTGAGAATTTTTTAGTGAAGAGTCGTGTCACTCCATAAGTTCTTATTAAATAGAAGCTAAAGGTTGTGCATTAACATCAATTCCTTTTGGGGTGAAACAAATTGAGAGGGGAATGAGAATGGAAGCAATGAAAGTAGGGAAATAGAATGGATGGAATTCTCCACTTCAGTTTCAGATATGTATAAATTGGGTGGAATGAAAAAGAGAAGAATCTGATTTTTTTTTGTCTGGGGACAAACCAATTGAAAGTAAGAAACATATCAATGGTAAAATAACACTGATGACAAGTCTAGGACATGAGCTTTTGCATTGTCAAAGCCTGCTGGACTAATGAATTACTTTTCGAAGTTATTCCTCACACTTTCTGAGTCAGAAGTCAGAACCAGTGTTGTTAAATTGTGGCCATGGCTCCACCATGGTGTAGCGGATTTTTTTACAACTGCCGGCATCATAATGTGCAATCTGCTATGGCATGTTATATGGCAGAATTTTGGCCTTCTGCCAAGTTCCGCCATCTGCCATTGATTACATTGGTTATGACCACTGGATTCCTCACACTTTTGTCCACAGAATGTTTCGTTTATACAATGATCATCTTGTACTTACTTTCTATGGCATATAAAGACATCTGTGTTCTGATTTTATTTTCTTTTTCCTGTAAATATTCTGACAGATATTAGAAGCACACGATGATGAAGTTTGGTATGTGCAATTTTCGCATAATGGGAAATATTTAGCTTCAGCATCAAATGATCGATCTGCAATCATTTGGGAGGTAATATCTGATGGTGAAACATATGATGACATATCTGTTCTATTTTTATCAACAGATCCTCATTGCACATATCAATTGTAATATTTTATTCATGTCACATACACAAATAGAATATGATGACATGCACTGTTCGTTTTATAACTGGGAAGGATATCTGCATCCATTAGCATGATCCCAAGTTCAACAATGTCCAATTCTATCATACCTTGTTCTTTACTTTTGCAATATGTAGGTCATGTTTCATTGAAAATAGTGAGAGCTTAACCCTAACACTGTATGATGTGTTCAAAGACAGTAAATCATCTCAAAGATACAGTCGGTGGTTAGATTGAGTGTAGTCTACTGGTATAGTGAAAGCCAGAGCACAGAGAAGTTAGACCAAATTAATTTCTATCTAAATGGAAACAAAGACAAATGGAAAAGCATGGATTTTTTATGTATAGATGGTTATCACTGTGTATGTCCTATTTTTTTTTGGATCCAGTAGAAGGAACATAAAATCTTGTGGCATTGTCTTGTTTATTAAATGGAACCATTTTAGTAAGATGGAAAGGAATGTCTGTT
Source organism: Glycine max (assembly GCF_000004515.6). NCBI lineage: Eukaryota > Viridiplantae > Streptophyta > Magnoliopsida > Fabales > Fabaceae > Glycine > Glycine max. The sequence continues at coordinate 41,684,996 of NC_038244.2, forward strand.
GGTCCTTGCCACCTCTGAATTTTTATTAAATGGAACCATTTTAGTAAGAGAAACAATTTGAATTGGTAATGGTATATGTATTATTTACCTATATGCAATATGTCTACCCCCTTATAATATTAATCCAGAGAATGCAAAGCACAACTGCCCAGCTTGCAGCCACAAGAACATAATAGAATGCAAAACTGACTCTTCCTCCAATCTCTACAGGTTTACACTTGACAGACCCCTTTCCCATAGCTAGCTGTGACAGCTCAGCCTACTAGCATTTCCCTTCCTACCCCTTTTAGTATATACTTGCAAAATCATAGGCTTGTGAATGAGTTTTACCACCCCATGTCCTGTTGCTTCGATTGGGTTTCTAAATTCGCTGGCCCTAACATTGCCCTCTCTTTTGAAGCCTTGTCCCCAAGGCTGACATGGTAAAGGCCTCTTCCCATGTAGCTTCTTCAACATGTTTGCTGCTCCATTGAATGAGCCATTCAGTTTTCACTTTTCAAAACGTTCTGTAGCCCTCCCTTAGCTCTAGACAATGCTTCCAACAGCTGTGACTTCTGCAATTCCTGCGCCATTCACTTTTTTGGTTCATGTCTCTGCCTGATCCCTCCACTCTTTTCCTGCAGCTTCCAAAGAAGTTACATGAACATCTATGTTGGCAACCTATGATGCACAGATATTATGTGTATTAGATACAATACATATTCAATATAACAATACAATTATTCTTACAATATAGGAATACGATACAATATAAGATACATATCTACAGATAAATAGGATTTGAAACCTTTTTCTTTCCTGACGATTCCACAAAAAGTTACCCCTCCATTTTGACTTCTGTTTCTTCACACTTTACAAGTTTTTTTTTGTGTTTTGTTCTATCTTCTGTTAACATTGGCCACTGTTCACACACACAGACAAACAAACTAAATGTACTTAAAGTTGTGCATTGGGTTTCACATTCTGTGCTTTTTGCCTTTTCATTTAATAGGTTGACATGAATGGTGAACTGTCTGTCAAGCATAAATTGTCTGGTCACCAGAAACCTGTTTCTTCTGTTTCATGGAGTCCTAATGACCAAGAGCTCCTCACGTGTGGTGTGGAGGAGGCTGTTAGGCGTTGGGATGTCTCTACCGGTACGTGCCTGCAAGTTTATGAAAAAAACGGTCCTGGCCTCATCTCCTGTGCATGGTTTCCAAGTGGGAAATATATACTTTCTGGCCTCAGTGACAAGAGCATTTGCATGTGGGATTTAGATGGGAAAGAAGTGGAGTCTTGGAAAGGACAAAGAACCCTTAAGATTTCTGATTTGGAAATAACAGGTGATGGGGAACACATGCTGAGTATTTGTAAAGACAATTCAATACTGTACTTCAACAAAGAAACGAGGGATGAGAGATATATTGATGAGGACCAGACAATAACTTCCTTCTCTTTATCAAAGGATAGCAGACTCTTGTTGGTTAATCTTTTGAACCAAGAAATACATCTTTGGAATATAGAAGGCGATCCTAAACTTGTTGGCAAGTACAGAAGTCATAAACGCAGCCGGTTCGTTATCAGATCTTGCTTTGGTGGTCTTGAGCAATCTTTTATTGCTAGTGGTAGTGAGGATTCTCAGGTATTGATTTTAAATCCCCAATGTACAAATACATAATTTTTATTTATTTTATTATTTTGATGTTATTTTGTAGGTGGTTCGATTTTCAAATCTCGATGTTTTGCTATGCATTATTCATGCAGTCAGAAATTCAGAGTCGTCGGATGAAAATCAAATGACTAAGATTTATCTTTATAAATTAGATTTAAAACATGAATTCAAGAACTGAGTTGTCTGATATTCATCCAACAGTTACAAATGTTCTGACTGCATGAAAAACCGATTGCACCGAATCCAGTGTCATGATTTTCCTTTATTTCGTACTGTGGACAATTTGGACAAAAGCCAAATTGAGTTTTTAATGGGTTTGTGTCTTTTTTGGTTAGGTTTACATATGGCACAGAAGCTCGGGGGATTTAATAGAGACATTGCCTGGTCATTCTGGAGCAGTTAACTGTGTGAGCTGGAATCCAGCTAACCCACACATGTTAGCCTCCGCCAGTGATGACCGGACAATTCGGATATGGGGCCTAAAGCGCCTGAATGTAAAGTACCCTAATGTACGCACCAATGGCGTCCATTACTGCAATGGCGGCGAATTTAGATGAACCTACGCAAACTGTTTCCAATTCCATTTCTTTTTTTAACCTTGCAATTGTACGTGTAAATACCTTCACTATCACAAGTAGACGACATTCATACCTAAACATGCATGTGACTTTTCATCAATCTCAAAATAAATTCTTATTTTATTTTAAGCGTGTTTGATTTATCTTTTTTTTTTTATCTTAGTTTGAGTAATTGACTTCAAGAAAAAAGGAATTCTTGAATTCTTGTTTTCTATATAAAAACTAATTTGAGATTTATGGATGTAAAATAAGAGAGATTTGAAAGGTGTTGATAGAGTTTTTGAGAGAGAAAAAAGAAAGACTAAAGATATTATTATTGATTCAGACTTAATACACCTGAATAAGACAGTTAGTAACTGCACTAACAGCTCTACCATAATAATAGAATCACAATTGTTCTAGTTGAATCACAACTGCTCTAGTAGAATAACAACTCATGAATCATAGAATAAAACTTAATACATTAATATCCCTGAAACTCAATGTAGTTGAGAATCAGAAATGGACTTAACTACGTTGAGTTTGGACCTAAGAAAGAGAAACCAAGTTGGCGAGGCTTAGCGAGGGCATCAATCCACTGATTTATAGCAGTAATATGATACACATTGAGTTCTTTAGCTAAGACTTTCTCTTTGACAAAAAAGATGTCAATTTCCATGTGCTTAGTCCAGGAATGAAGAACTAGATTATGAGTAATAACTATTACAGTTTGATAGTCACAATAAATCTTTGGGGTCTAAAAAGGAACAGATCATCCATGTAACCTCAGTCATGGCTTGAGCCAAGCTCCTATATTCTGCTTCAGTGGAAGATCTAGCCACAATTTGTAGTTTCTTAGACCACCGTGAAATCAAATTAGGACCAAAATAAACCACTGCATCAAAGGTAGACCCTTTATCATCTGAATCCGATGCCCAATCAGCATCACACATGAATTTAATTGTAAAAGGCTAAGAGGAAGAAGTAACCTTGAAATGCAAACCATGATGAATAGAGCCTTTTAAGTACCTTAGAATGTGAACTGTCCAATGAGAGTCCATAGGATTAGCCATGAATTGACAAACCTTGTTCACAACATAGCTTAACTCAGGCCTTGTAATGGTTGTGTATTAGAGAGCACCAACAACAGGCATATAGAGAGATGAATCACTGAGCCATCTTTGGTTAACTTGTGTCGTCACAGGGGAAGAAATAGATCGTGCTTCTGCCATTTTGGTTTTCTGAAGAAAATCTTCTATATATTTACTTTGAGTTAGTAGAATAGTCCCATCAACCACTGATTTGATTTCTATACCAAGAAAATAGTCAAGTTTTCCCAATTGTTTAAGAGAAAAATTGGAATGCAGCTTGGTGGTGAGTTGCTGAATTATAACATTGGAGGTAGTAGTAATAATGATATCATCTACATAAACAAGAATGTAGATAATGTGTCCTGTGTCTTTATAAACAAACAATGAAGGATTGCACTTGCTGGCCACAAATCCAAGTTGTAAAAGAATTCCTTTGAGCCTATCAAACCATTGTCTTGGGGCTTGTTTAAGGCTATACAAAGCTTTTTGTAGCTTGCAAATCAAGGTTTTATCGAAACTTTCGAAGCCTTGTGGCTGCTACATGTAGATAGTTTCTTCAAGATGACCATTTAAAAAGGCATTGTTGACATCTAGCTGGAACAAATCACATTTATTAGTGAGAGCAAGAGTGATAATCAACTTGATTGTAACATGTTTTATCATAGGATAAAATGTTTCATTAAAGTCACAACCAGCAACTGATGAAATCCTTTAGCCACTAACCGAGCCTTGAATTAGCTAACTGTTCCACAAACATTTTCCTTAATTCTAAAGACCCACTTACAACCTACAACCTTTCTGTCTTTGGGAAGAGGAACAAGATCCCATGCTTTATCGTTAAAAAGAGCCTCATACTCTTGTTTCATAGCAGCAAACCATTGAGGGTCATCAATAGCCTGTCTAATAGTCTTAGGTTCAAATTGTGCCAAAAATAGTAAAGGATGCATCCTAGGTTGATGAATTCTAGATTTAGATTTGGTTTGCATAGGGTGGACATTATGTGAAGGAAGAACAAGATTAGAAGAAGAAGTAGAGCTGACAATATGAAACTGAGAAGAAGGGGTACTAGACAATTCACTTGGATTTCTGTTTAAGTCAGAAACAATGTTAGAATGTTCATTAGTAACAAAATTTGGTTTAGCATTTGAAAGGGGGGAAGATGATTTGACATTTTGAGAATTAGGGAATTTACTATTAAGGGATCAACACTTATAAAAGTAGAATTAGTTTCAGCACGTTGAGAAGAAGGAATGGGTTCATTAGAAGAAGGTGAAACAAAGGGAATATGAGTAACAAGTAAAAAATCACTTAGAATAAGTGACAAGTTGGATAAAGATAAAAAAGATCATTGTAAGGATATTTAAGCTCATTGAATATAACATCTTTGGAAACATATAATTTTCAATTAGGAGACACTTGTAGCCTTTATGAGAAGTGGAATAACCAAGGAACAAACACTCATGTGACTTGAAATCAAGTTTGTGTTTATTATAGGGTCTAAGAAAAGGATAGCAAGAACATCCAAAGTTCCTCAAAAAATTGTAATCAAGTGACTTGTTGAACAAAACAATATAAGGAACTTAAAATTTAAGAGAGGTAGTGGGAAGTCTGTTTATCAAATAAACAATAGTTTGGAAGGCAAAATCCCAAAATTTTAAAGGAAGAGAAGCTTGTTTGAGATGGGTGAGGCCTAACTCAACAATATGCCTGTGTTTTCTTTCGACAACTTCATTTTGATTATGTGTGTGAGGGAAAATTAACCTGTGAATGATCCCTTGAGTTTGAAGAAATAGGGTACGAGGTCTAAATTCCCCCCCCCCCCCCCCCAATTTGTCTAAACACTCTTAATTTTGATATCAAATTGGAGTTCAACCATGGTTTTAAATTGCTGAAAAACAAAAAATATTTATGATTTATTTTTAAGGAAATAGATCCAAGTGAACTTAGAATAGGCATCAACAAAGCTGATATAATAAGAGAAATCATTTGAGGATGAAATATGAGATGGTCCCCATAAATCACTGTACATAAGTTTTGATGGCACTCACAAACCAAAAGGGGGTGAATTGGTTCTAAATCAAATCAAACAAAAAAAATAGAGTTTTGAAAAACTTTCTTTTCTAAGGATCGTATCACAAACTTTTTTTAAAACCAATATTTAACCAATCACTGTTAACACAAAATCCTTTTGTTAAAGTTCTTATTCAAAAAAATATTTTCTTTAAACATCAACAAATTGATCAAGAATACAATGACAAATAAATATAAGATGAAGAGAATATGTACACTAATTTTTATATTGGTTCACTTTCTATCTCCAGAGAAGCTACTCCAGTTATTTAATCCAAATCGAATTAGATTTTCACTATGCAATAGAATTCTTTCAAGAAATCACAATCAATCTCAGTTCTTACCCTAGGAAAAGAGACTAAGGTACCTACCCCTAGGGTACTTTGTGAATAAAATCCTAAGAGAAACCTACCCTTAACCCAAACTAGAAATACTTATTCTAGCATGCCTTCAGAAATTCATACATATGCTAACAACATGTAAAACACACGAAAATTTGAGTCAAAGAGAGATGCAACCTGATCAATCACACGTAAGAACCTTTGCTTGAGTGAATGAGTCTCTCCTTGATCCTACAAGTAATTCACAACTCACTTTTTACCATGAGAGCTTCAGAAAACGAAATCTAGAAGTTGTGAGTCACATACATATTCTAAGCACTTTTTCTTCTCTCTTCTTCCTTCTTAAAAATGAGAACACAAGGTGGTTATTTATAGAGAAAATAGTTATAACCGCCTGTAATCGATTACATATCCAATGTAATTGATTATTTCAAAGAAGTAATCGATTATATTATCATTTCAATCGATTAAAGTATTCTTTCCAACATTTGGAAAACTTTCAAGAAAAATGTAATCGATTAAAATAGAGAGTTTTATGCACTGAAGAAGTTTCTAGCTTTAGAAACAATCTTTCAACCTCTACATGATGATGAATAATGTACATATGAAAAGATAGAGACTAAGATGCAACAATCAATACAAATGTCACTCAAAGAGTTGGCCATGTAAAAGACAAAATTTCTTCAAACTCTAAAGCTTAGTCTTCATGTTGCCCCCTATCTCTAACAAGTTCAAGAGGAGCACAATATACTATTGGAGATATAGAAGATGGTAGTCTATATGACTTACCAACATAACAAGCAACGCAAAATTTGAACATAGTTTTATTAACTATGGGTATATTTACAATGATTAAGCATAAGCCTTAGTACATTAGCATCAGGATGACCAAATCTAAGGTCCCATATAGTTTGAGAGCTAGTACTAGGTGTTGTTTTAACATCAAGAACTGGATTTACAATGAAATAATAAATTTGTTTTAGAACAACTAGAAGAAGAAGTAATAACATAATCAACACTAGAATTTGAAAGTAAGCAGGTGGTTGAGGCATAGTCTTTGGGTGCAAGATGTGGAAATATGTAGAGGCCATCAGGACCTAGTGAACCTTGAAGTGAGACTTCATCGATTTCCTGTGATTTCACAACACAATGATTAGGACTAAACTCAAATAAAACATTGTTATCCTTAGAAAATTTGTAGACACTCATTAAGTTTTTAGTTATGGCAGGTACATGCAATAATTGTTTTAAGGATAGAGAAACTCTAGGATTAATAAGGGAAACAAACTTAGCGTAACCAAAAGACTTAATAGAAAGGCCTTGGCCATTACCAATGTATATTTGGTTTGACCCCTAAAATGGACCAAGCTGCTGGATGTTTTGAGACTTTCTAGTTACGTGGAAGGATGCAACATAATTAGGTATCTAGGTAGTTGAGTTAGGATCTTGATTTTTAGAATTAACCAACATTGCACTAGGTTGGGAGTCTTTGTGAGAATTAGTTCCCTGATTCTATTCTGAACCAAAAGTGTTCGATGAATTGCTTTGAAACACTGGTTCCATAAGAGTGAGAGATGTGTTTGGCTGAAAATCAGAATCATAGTGAAAATGACACACCGTTGTTGTGTGACCAAATTTGAAGCAAACTTGGCATTGAAAATTTGCATAATGATCGCGACCTCTACCGCCACGATGATGACCTTCACCATGGCCAAATTCATTGCCTCCATGACTATAGCCATTGCCACAATTTAAACCACTACTTCTCCAATTAGAAGTGGTTCAAACTTACTTTCAATCACTGAGATAACTGGATCATACTCCTCTGATAGTTCTGAGTTCTGTTCAAAGTATCCTAGCTTTCGCACATGTTTGCTTTTATGCAAACGGGATCTCCACATGATCCAAGCGCATCAACTATGCATTTGATGCGCAGAAGAAACTCACACATTTTTTTTGTTCAATCATTGTAGTTTTGAGTTCTGTTTGACGTATCCTAGCTATTGATATGTTATTCCTCCTAAAATAAACTTGAGAAAATGACATATATATATATATATATATATATATATATATATATATATATATATATATATTATCAATTGACATCAGGCATCAAACTTTAGCAGTTACACCGCTTAATAACTTTATGTAGAATACAGAATTAATCAATCCAACCGTTGAATCATGATATTATCTTTCTAATCTGTATATAAAATTTCACATTATTTGGATAGCCATTGATATGTTATCCTACTTTATAAAAACTTCCAATGCTACATTTGGATTGCTTGATTTCATATTCTACAAAACATTAATAAGCAGAGTATATGCAGAAGTTTGACAACTGGTTTCAATCCCTGCAGAATACACTCTTCTTGGTGAGGAGTGAGAAGTTTTAACTTTTAAGCGTGACTAAACCCATTACTCCATTAGTCTTGTAGCCGGCCCAAAAAACCGGAGCTTGTGGCATACCTCGGGTCTCATTGAGCCAAAGTTCCTAATTACAGTGGTTAAAAAAAACAATGATAAAGCAATATATATGTATGCGCGTGCACAAACAAAATTGAGTAAGCAAAATACTAACATTTTGTTATGAAAAAATTATTAAAATCGAATGGGGCGCATAACATAATTTAAAGTCAAGTAAGTGAGTGAGTAAAGTAGAAATGAAAAGAAAAGAAGACAGTTAAAACCTTGATCGTTGGAGGCCACAAATTCTTTGAGTATCTTCAAATACTTGTCCATGAGAACCTTCGAGGGTTCACCAACGGAGGAGAAGTTTATGAGATTGGGTTCATCGGTGTTCGCCATAGCATTACCTGCAACCTTAATCCAAACGAAGAAGACACGACAACAGAGTAGGGCTTTTGTTTTGTTTTAGAGTAGGGTTTTTGTTTTCAACCGTGGGAAAGGAAAATATAGTTAACCGTGAGAAACTCAATCCCAACCGTTGATGTTTCATTTAATTTTAATTAATGGTTACGATTTCTGTATTTTCTTTCCTTTTTTTTCTTCACTAAATAGCTAAATTCATCCATTAAATTGTGACGCATATATAAATTTGTCCCATAAAAAATTAAATTTATTCCATGATTTTTGCAAGAAGCAGTACGAATTAGTGTTGAAATTAATGATAGATTCCTGAATTTTATAATTTAATATTAAATTAATTTTTAAAAATATATTTTATTATTAAATTTAATTTATAAATATGTAAAATGTTATATTTGATTCCTAAATTTTATAATTTAATTTTAAAAAATATAATTTATGATCAAATAAATTTTTTAAATATTATATTTTTCACGTAAATTAAATTTATTTATTTTTATCTTAGAATTAATTTCTCACCAATAGGAACGTTGGGAACCAATTTGCCTATTTCGCCATTTTTTTTTTCAACTTGTTTCTCCCTCTGTCCCTTACACAATGCCCCCTTCTCTCTCACCGCCGCTCTATACAGAACACGGGAGCGCTACAACTGTACAAAGTCTCGTATCAAACACAATCTCTTAAAACAAAACTCAGATACTTTTTTATTGTTCAGTTTTCTGCAAATCTCTCTCTCTCTCTGTCTCTCAGGTGAGCATTCTCTCTCTCATATTCAGCAGCTAATACAACCGAAATTTCTGGTGGCAATTTTAGAATCATATTGATGCGGGATTTACAATCTATAATCAAAGTTCACATTTTGAATTTGAGTCAGAATATGGTATATTCTTTAGTTGAATAAAAATGTAGTCAAGTTTGGTTAGTTGATTCTCTTTCTGGTCTCTACTTATGCTGATAATAGTGATAGAGAAGTTCTAATTATCGGTTGGCTTATCATTCTAATTAAAGAATTACTACCTTAGTTGCTTCTTCTCCTTTGCCAATAGGGATGTCCTCAATGAGATGGAGTATTGATACTAGAGGGAAACTTATGCATGTCATTTATGTTTACACTTTTTATTTTACTGAATACTTTTATGTCATCTTTTTTTACTTCTGCAAGAACTCTGATATGCTCATGATCTTTGTTTATAAGTATGATGATTATCTTAGATGGGGTGGGCATTAGGGTGTTTCCGTGTTTGTAGTTCCTATTAATTTAAGGTCGTTGGATTTTCCACTGATTTTAGGAAGTTAGCAATTTGAGTGATTGTATTTGTGTTTTTGTTTGTTATTTATTTTATTCCCATGCTTTAGAATTTAGATTGATGATTATGGTTTCTGTGTAGTGTCTCTCTGGTCATTGCTGAATGGACACTAGAAAACTACTACCCCTTTTGAGAGCTTGTATGAATTCCAAGTCACTGAAGCAAGGCAAGCTCATTCATCAGAAAGTTGTAACTTTGGGCTTGCAAAATGATATTTTCTTGTGCAAGAACTTGATTAACCTGTATCTTTCTTGCCATTTGTATGATCATGCAAAGTGTGTTTTTGATAACATGGAAAACCCATGTGAGATATCCTTGTGGAATGGCCTGATGGCAGGTTACACTAAGAATTACATGTATGTGGAAGCCCTAGAGCTTTTTGAGAAGTTGTTACACTACCCTTACCTAAAACCTGATAGTTATACTTACCCTAGTGTTCTTAAGGCTTGTGGGGGGCTGTATAAATATGTTTTGGGAAAAATGATTCATACATGTTTGGTAAAAACTGGTTTAATGATGGACATTGTTGTTGGAAGCTCTCTTGTGGGTATGTATGCAAAATGCAATGCATTTGAGAAAGCCATATGGCTGTTCAATGAAATGCCTGAGAAGGATGTGGCATGCTGGAATACAGTGATTTCTTGTTATTATCAAAGTGGAAACTTCAAAGAGGCCCTAGAATATTTTGGCCTAATGAGAAGATTTGGATTTGAGCCTAATTCGGTTACAATCACAACTGCTATTTCATCTTGTGCTAGACTTTTGGATTTGAACAGGGGAATGGAAATCCATGAGGAGTTGATCAATAGTGGGTTTCTGCTGGACAGTTTCATTAGCTCTGCTCTTGTTGACATGTATGGAAAATGTGGTCATCTAGAAATGGCCATAGAGGTTTTTGAGCAGATGCCTAAAAAGACTGTTGTTGCTTGGAATTCCATGATTAGTGGATATGGTTTGAAAGGTGACAGCATATCATGCATTCAACTTTTTAAGAGGATGTACAATGAAGGAGTCAAGCCAACTTTGACTACCTTAAGTAGTTTAATAATGGTTTGTTCACGATCAGCCCGACTACTAGAGGGGAAGTTTGTGCATGGATATACAATACGAAACAGAATACAGTCTGATGTTTTTATTAATAGTTCACTCATGGATCTATATTTTAAATGTGGAAAGGTAGAGTTAGCTGAAAACATCTTTAAATTAATACCAAAGTCCAAGGTAGTTTCTTGGAATGTTATGATTTCTGGATATGTGGCTGAAGGGAAACTTTTTGAAGCCCTTGGCCTCTTTAGTGAAATGAGAAAATCGTATGTTGAACCTGATGCTATTACTTTTACCAGTGTTTTGACAGCTTGTTCTCAACTAGCAGCACTAGAAAAAGGTGAAGAGATTCACAATCTGATTATTGAGAAAAAATTGGACAACAATGAAGTGGTTATGGGAGCTCTACTTGATATGTATGCAAAGTGTGGTGCTGTAGATGAAGCATTCAGTGTTTTTAAATGTTTGCCCAAAAGGGATCTGGTGTCCTGGACTTCCATGATTACTGCTTATGGGTCTCATGGTCAGGCCTATGTAGCTTTGGAGCTTTTTGCTGAAATGCTGCAGTCCAACATGAAACCTGATAGGGTTACTTTTCTTGCTATATTATCTGCTTGTGGCCATGCTGGGTTGGTTGATGAAGGGTGCTATTACTTCAATCAAATGGTCAATGTTTATGGCATTATACCTAGAGTTGAACATTATTCATGCTTGATTGATCTTCTTGGACGTGCTGGAAGATTGCATGAAGCATATGAGATTCTGCAACAAAACCCTGAAATCAGGGATGATGTTGAGTTGTTAAGCACATTATTTTCTGCATGCCGTCTGCACAGAAATATTGATTTGGGAGCTGAAATTGCAAGAACGCTTATTGATAAGGATCCTGATGATTCATCAACCTATATTCTCTTGTCAAATATGTATGCTTCTGCACATAAGTGGGATGAAGTACGTGTGGTGAGATCAAAGATGAAAGAGCTTGGATTAAAGAAGAATCCAGGGTGTAGTTGGATTGAGATTAACCAGAAGATCCTTCCTTTCTTTGTAGAAGACAATTCACACTTGCATCTAGAGCTTGTTTTTAAATGCCTTTCATATCTCTCTGATCACATGGAAGATGAGTCTAAACCATTTACATATCATTTTGATGTTGAAACACTGAGATTATATTAGTTTTCAAATTTGCAAAGGAGGATAAGCTTGGGAGCTGGACATCTCATTGGGGGTATTGTTTATTTTATGCAGCTATATGATGTGGGCCTCATTTGTTTTTTCGAAGAAAAACAGTTTTTTCTGGTTCATTGGTCGTTGGTCCTTTTGTTAATATTTCCCGTTAATTTGGCATTTTGTATGAATTGGGTATGTAGCCATTTTGTCTAGTTGAGAAATTTTGAATTCTTTTGGCTAGTTTGTGAAAGCTAATCTACACTGAAAATCTTTGATGGATGATTTGGTGCTTATATAAATTTGTGGCTTGTAAATGTGTCCATTCATGATCTGAATTTTTACTGCAGTGTACAATTTTGATGAATTGTCCACTAGAGATCGTGCTCTAGTGGAGAAGTTATCCCAAAAAATGGGGCTTAGTTGTACATTTTCCGGGTGAGTTCTAACTGCAGCACACATTAAATTTCCATTTTAAATCTGTAAGAATTATAGTCCCATGCCTGGATGGGAACTGTTGCTATTGTATTTGTTTTCTTCAGTTGTACATAATGTTTTCTTGTTCTGAACCTGCATTTTGTATAGGCGTGGGATTAGAAAGAAATCATCTGTTCACAAAACCAAAAAGGAGGTTGACACCACTAGGATGTTGGGTAGTCTTCCTCATGTCACATTTCCTGAAGAGTCAAATCAGGTATTGGGAGATTTCTGTTTTGGCTTAAGGTCTTTGAGTATTCTTGTATAGACCTGTTTCACACTATGTCCACTTCATTTTATTTGTGTTGGCATGCCAGTGAAAATGCAGAATAAAAAGGAGATGGAGCATCCCCAGCATCAAAACCCATTGTTGATGAATCAACAAGGATAGAGATTTCCCAGACATAAGAATTTTTTTTAGCATCAAAGGATGAAGGTTTCACTGACTAAGAATACCCATGGAGTATTTTATGTTGTTTATCTGTTTCACATGGAAATATGATATGGGCTACATTTTCTTTTTTAAAAAATAGTATGATTCATTGGTCTTTTCCTGAACCGTCCTGGTGAATTGGGCATACATTTTGGCTTTTTGTTAAATTTGAATATTTCATAAGGGCTAATAGACATTGAAAATCTTCAAAGGATGATTATATAGCTGATATCAGTTTGTTTGGCATATGCAGATTGTATTTGCTATACACATTCACAGAATATTAATTTTGTCTGCAGTGTACAATTTTGAAGCGAACTGAAGAATGTGTTGCAGTGCATCAATTATCCCAGAAAACGGGGTTTAGAGTCAAAAATTCGGGGTAATTTCTAACTGCCGAGTATATTAGCTCATATAAAATTGCATATGCAATTTTCCTTTTCATTGTGTAAGAATTAATTTACAGTTTTACTAATACGTGTTTTTATTGAGTTTTACATATTGTTTTCTTGATAATGAACCTGTTTTTTGTGTATGACAGGTATTAAACAGAAAGTATCTGTTCACAAAATTGAAAAGAAAATTCACACCACTACCAAGTTGGAGAATCTTCCTTGTTTCACATTTTCTAAAGAGTCAAATCAGGTGTTAGGAGGTTTATTAATCCGTTATCTATCTGGTGATGAAGTACTTTGGGGAGAGATGATTGGAGCATATAGTGACCCTACCGACAGAACAAAACAAAAGGCTTGGTTGAATAGTCATTCTGTAAATTCGAAGTTGTCACCACAGAAAACTTTTGATTGCTCTTTAGTTGTATATGATGAGAATGAGATTACTATCAACGACTGCAGCATGTGGATAAGGAACTGTACTGTTGTTGGACTACTTCCATTATTCTTGCTTTCCAAAGAGATCGCTGTTGCTCTAGCAAAGGATTGTACAGAGGGACACGAGTCTATATCTTCTGATAATTTAGTTAGAGTAATCATATAGATCGGTGGCTTTATTTTGAGTCAACAGCACTTGATGCTTCTCAGATGAACTACGTGAGAGAGTGATTATCAGCAGCAATTTTATACAAAAGTATGCTGATATTTCTTTGTTTTTACTTTCAGATTAGATCTTGTAACCATGTTATTCCTTTTCTTTCAATCTGCTTGATATATTTGTTTGTTTTCAGGTGACACATTCAACCGATGTTCTTCCTCATATTCTACTGTCTGCTGTGGATGCCTTAGCTTGCATTCTGTCCCGTCATGGGCTTTCTGGCATACCACAGACCTCAGATTGTGCTAACACACTGACTTCTATAAATGCTACAAATCCAAAAGAATTCCAAACACAGCTTATAAATCAAGATGCACCCCAGATCAATCCTTCTGAAGTTAAGGCATCTGAACCTGAGGCCATCGAAAATCCGAGTAACTAAACTATTCAAAGCTTGCTCAACCCCAACAATGAATACAGATAAGACTCCTGATTCCTGAAGGATTTTGTACTGGGCTTATAAATCACAATGGCGTGCCTTCTTCTGGAACTATCCAATGGCACAGAAAATCCAGGTGATCCTCCTACAAGTCAGAACACTACAACAGGTTCAGCTTGCTCCATCCAGTCAGCACATATAAATGATGATGCAACCATGACTGATGTGACACCTTCTAAAGATCCAGATCCAACAATATGGTGGGATGTTTCAAAAGGTATAGGGTGAAGTTGTAAATCTTCCTTCTTTTTTTCATTGTTAGTTGAAGGCATGGTTTTAAGTTGTGGTCTACTAGCACAATTGCAAATGCAATATTGTGGTTTTCGACGTCTCCACAATCATTTGTCAATTTCTTGCAATATTTCTCACATTGGTTGAAGGTGTAATTCTAATTGTACATTTACGGGCAATTAACAGGGGCCACTATCAAATGATTTCAGTTGAGTGAACCTTTCCTGAGGTGGGATGGATCAAAGCTAATGTAGATGGGTCCTATAAGGCTCTGCAACATCTTACTAGCAGTTCAGCAGTTTTTCGTGATTCCACAGGTTCTTGGTGTTTTGGGTTCGCGCTAAATCTTGGAAACTTGTCTTGCGGGTAACCCTTGCTTAAATTAAGTGAATTTGAGGATTCTGTTAGGATCTTTAGTGTGACTTTGATTATAGAAGAGCATGTGTTTATTAGGTGTGACAAACTGCAATATCTTTTTTTTTTTCCCTTCATTTTGTGTTAGATCATTGGATTCCGCAAAGCCTTGTAGTCATTGGTTTATTGTGGTACTGTGGAGTGTCATCACTGCCCTCAAGCTTGCTAAGGAGAAGGGCGTTTCACAGCTGTGGATTGAGACTGATTGTACTCCAGTAATGGATTGTATTTTGAATAAACGGGTACAGAAAGGTGTTCCTTTTGCTCCTCTTGTTGAGTCCATACTTGAGTTGATGACAAATTTTGACGGATCGAGTTTACCGTTGTTATCATGAAGCAACCACAGTTGCTGACTGGTTGTCTAAATATGCGCATAATATTGCATTTGGTCTTCATGTGCTTGATGTTCCTCAGCATGGTTGTGTAAAATACTTAACTGATGTCTCTGCTGGAGTTTATAAACTCCGTACTGTACGTGTTAATGACTCATGAGGGACATGTTCCTCTAGAGAGTGTGAAAAACTAATATGGCCATTTATAGATGGTTAAGATTAGTTTCAAATCAATTTTGATTATTCATGTTATATGGCTGATTAATTCTTCTCACACTCTGACTTGTCCCTTATAAATAATGTATTTGTATTCTATATTGACTGGATATTTTTGCTAGGAAATCTACTAATATGTTTCAGCCAGAAGATTAAAACAAGGAAATGAGGTCTGTGGCTTTTTCACATGATAAGGCCGTGAAGAGAGGGAGACACAAAACCAGGACCCTACTGGTTCGGGGTCCTAGGTGTCATCTCTCCTAATATTGTTATGTGAAAACTCACGGTATTCATTGCCCAGCAAATACCCTTTTTTTTTTATCTGCAAAATTTATTTCCCATCATTTGCTTCTTTGATTGATTGATTAATCACAACGGACCTTATGTTCAATGGATGGTGTATGCCCTTTATCTTTTTGCAATCTTTGGAGCGAAAAACTCAAAAATAGGAAGAGTATGCAACCATTCTAAACATAGAGCATGCTTGGATAATAAGTACTTTTGAGGCAAAAGTAATTTTTTCAATGCATCAGGATTCTTGCTTTTTTCATTTTACTTTTATCTGTTGGATTTACATTGGAACATGCACCGCAAAATTTTTAACTACAAATCAAATATTCACTTAGTCATTTGCAAACAAGTTACTTTTATTAGGTGTGTAAACCCAGGCTATTTCTGACTAAGTTGGACATCAATCTTATTTCTGATTAAGTCAGACATCAATCTTTTGAAATATTGTTGAGATTTGAGATTTCAATTTAAACTCTAGGACGACAAACAGATTTTGAGAAAAACTCTTACAAAACAAAATCAAATTCAAATCTTGCCATTTAAAGTGAAAGACATAGATATATAAGACATAAAATTTTATACTTAATGGTTTCTACAATAGAGACTTCTTTATATTTTTTACAATTTATTAAGCTTCACTAACTTTAACAAATCAAAGTTCATTAAGTTTTACTAATTTTAACAAATCAAGAAATTTTGATGTTTTATTTGCATGGTCTTATCATCTTAAAAATGAATATATAAATTATGCATTAAGTTTTTTTTCTTTCAAGATATACTATGTGCTTTGAGAATACTATTTATATTACTCCTAATTATAAGATATTTTTAATTAATTCACGTTCCTTAAAATATGTAGTTAGTTTAGTTAATTATATTAAATCTATCAATTATTTATATTATCATTTCAAAAATATATTATCTTTTTATCCACTTAATTATTTTTTTATTAATGTTTGGAGAGAAAATTATTAAATAAAGGTATGTTGGGAAAAAATAATTAATGTATCTAAAAATTAGAAAATGGTTTTATAGAAAGATACAAATAAATTTATAATTAGGGACAGATAGATAATTAAGAACGGAAAAAATATATTAAATTTTAAGGTTAAATAAAATTTTGGTCGCCTTGGAATTTCAAATTAAGTTTTAGTTCTTATAGTTTGTTTATCCATTTTTAATGCTGGTAATCATAGGCTATATAGAGGATAATTTTTGCCATTTTGTTGCTCATTTTTAGCCCCTCACTGGAACTAATTATGACAATAAAAAAGCAAAAGACTAAAAATGGAAAATAAGGATTAAAACTCTGACATTTGACATCGACCAAAAATTTATTTAATTCAATATAAAATAAAAATTAATAATAGTTATAAAATAATTAATACTTAATTTATTATCGATATGTTCCCTAAACTTTTAAATTTATAATTTTAGTTTTTAAGCTAAATTTTGACTCAAACTTTCTAAACTTTTTTTCCATTATTAGTTTTAATATATTTACCAATCTAATCACTTACATGCCATCAAAAAACTTGTCTAAATAACCACGTGTAATTTTAACAATTTAATTTAAATGAAATAAAAGTTCAATGTTCATTTATAAATAAAACAAATTTAATTAAATATAATTTTAATCATTATTACACAATTTTATAACTTTCAATTAAATAATATTTTCTTAAAACTCATAATTACAATTATCATTGATGTTTTCAACCGAATATGTTTTCTTAAAAATATATTACAATACAAACTTTTGTTACACTATCATATAACCATAAATTGCCATTGATGGTAAATTTGATGACTTTCATAACAATTATTTTAAAAGTGATATCTATAAATAATTCCCAATTGATTTTTTTAGGGAAATAATTCCTAATTGATTAATATTGTAAAAACATTTACATGGACAATAAATGCAAATTAAATTCTTCATTTTCTCGGGTTATTTTTCTTTTGGCCAAGATCAAGAGTACTAAAATTTTGAAGTGACCATATGCTATTTTCTATATAAAAAAAAGGTTGCAATATTTTTGAACCATTTTTTTTTAGAATTATTAAGCATAGAGTACAATTGTTTTCCTTGACTCAAGTTTGAACTTTTAGTGCGAGTTACAACCCAGTAAAATTAAAACTTTGCTTTATCAAGCATCTCTTGGGTTTGAACTTTAATATTGAAAATAAAAATAGATACTTCAAATCAAAAGTAGCCTAAAACATATGTTTTCAGTTAAGTACCTATCGTGCAACAATAACAAGATTTATAAGCAGAGCAGCTCTGTGTTACCTCATGATGCACAAACTGTTTAGGTTTCGCATTTCAGCCAAATATACTTTGTATTTCACTTTTATATGCTCTCTCATAAACAGAAATTTCAATTTTTCAACATCTGAGAATGATCAATGTCTCCACATAATAAACGCGAACAGGAAAACGACAGTCAATAGCATTCCTGCATATTTGATCCACTGGTCGACTCGGTTTCGTCTCTCAATTAGCCTCAAAACAGAGTTTGATATTCCCACTGTATTGAGGATGTCCAATGCTTTTCGATGTGCACTCTGCACCAATATATACGTTCAGATGAAAATGTATATCAACAACAATATGACGGGGATTAATAATGCTTCGCTAATTATCACTACTGTAAAGATTCTTGGGAATTAAAACCATTAGAAAAAACCAATCTGGGTATAATATAGGTTAAAATAGAAAACAACACTAAGATGGTAAAAAATACATTTCCTTTTCTACAAAAGAATAAAAAGGATAATGAAAAGCATCAAAACAAACTAAGCTTGATGCTGAACGCATGAAACATAAAAGATTCAATTTCAAGAACACGCTCTCATGGTATTTCCCAAAATGAATTTTTCAAGTGTGATGAACTCTAAATGGAAGAAGCAAGAATTTTTCAAAATTTAATGGAAAAAGGGGAAAGGAAAATGTAAAATGTTTTAGCTTCTGAAACATAAACTAGCATAAAATGAACAAGAAATAGAGACGGAAAGCAGAGATTTTTCATAATTATATCTAATGTAACTAATGACCTAGTGGAAATATTTAAGAGGTCAACATCTGAAAAAGAAAATGGCATAAAAAAACTCAAATAGAGACAGAAAGAAGAAATTTTACATAATTAAATCTAATATAACTAATGACCTGCTGCCTGCTGGTCTGCAGCAATTTACCATCTAAATTTACTGGGTAGAGAAACTACCTCTTTACAGACATAATATCTCTGCTTTTACCATCTAAATTGTACTTTTTTTTATGATGTCTGCTTTTAGTAATAGGAATGTTGTCATATCCTAATATTGACTGTTACTCATAACCGGAAAGAGATTATTGTAGCTAAACCTAAACTGTAGCATAGCAATGTTTCGTATCCTTCCATCCAGCTATTATGTTATATGTAGAAGAATGAAAACAGAAATGAAATTACCTTCAAGCGTTCTCTTTGGCCATGTATTGAAGAAAGGATGGCCTCCCCAAGAGCATTTGCATTTTCCAGTTCCCGGGAAGAAGAGCGAACTGACTGTAATGCTTGTGCCTCCTCATCATAAATTCTCAAAACATGAGCAGAATCCCCATTCTAGCAATTTTAAATGAAGTTGCTGTTAGCAAAGATTAAAAATAAAAAAGCAATTAAACAAGAGCATGGTAGTGCAACAACATACAGCTCGTCCCAAGAGTTCTGTTCTCTCATTAGCTTCTCTCATTCGTTTCTGATTCCGTAAGTTATATTTATCCAAACTTGCTCTCAGTGATTCAGCCTCTTCAGCTATTTGTTCCACTTTTCTGTACAAGAGAACATAACACCCTTTATGAAAATGTTCAACTAGAATACTGCAAACCCATTGACAGAACCAATGATATATAACATATATAAATATAAACAGAAGAAAAGAAACAAATGAAAATTTTGATTTTTTGTTTCATAGAAATGAAAAATAGCATGTAGTTATGTGTGAAACCATTTTACATGATATGACTAACCCAAATAACTGAGACAATTAAGAGAACCTGCCCACAATGTTTTGTTGGGGACTCCAAAATTCTGGAGCTACAATAGATCTTAACTTGGATCAAAGAACGTCACTTTGGCAAAGATCAAGGAAAAGAATCAGGATGTAACATATAGTCCAAAAGATTGAGATGATTTAAAGTAGAATATGGTTTAGTTTTCAACTCGAGGGGCAGGGCGAAACAAGTAAATATGGTTTAATTTTCAACTGGAAGGGGAGGATAAAACAAAGTAAATGTTATGATGTGTACCTTACCTGTCTGATTTATTTAGAAGAAAGGAGGGAGTTGTTTAGAAATGCAATACAGATAAAAAAACAAATTTATGTAGATGTTCTTATTGCTCAGTGAACACTGTTGGAACAGAATGAAGAGGCTGGGGCAAAAGCTAAGAAACTGCACACACATTTCACTCATGTTCTCATTATTTCCAACTATGATAAATTGACAAGTCCTAATTGCTAGCATATGTCTGAGTAAAATTTATAAACTAATGGTTTCCCAATACAGCTCTAGAAACATGCATACATCAATTAACAACATATGCAAGGTCTGCTTTGAGAGCAGATTCAAGAATTTACAATAACATATCAGTGTATAACTATCACAAATTGCAATCACATAAAATCTAACATGCCAAACATTTTACTGAAATCCACTACAACAATCCATTAAAAAACAACAGCAAAAAAAATGCTAAAAAAAGCACTTCGGAAACATAAATGAATAAGCAACAACAACAACAACAGCAAAGCCTTGTCTCACTAGGTGAAATCAGCTACATGGATCACTTAAATGAATCAACATGAAACAAAATTTCCCTAAACTCCCTCACTTGAAAAACACACACATTCACCCTAAGCCAACAAAAATAATCAACCACATCATGCACCGAATTTCTCTCAAGACACACTGAACGCTTTCAACTTCGCTCCTACATTTCGAATCATCAAAATCGACAATCCGTCACACAACGCAAATCAACACACAGTTTTAAAAAGCGTAAATCCAAACTCCAATAGTGTAATTCCGCATTGAATTTGAAGTATTCTTATGATTCATTTTAAAAATGCAATCGCCAACATTCTTCCACAATTCGAAAAGCGCCTCCAACGATCACAACGCCAATCAACACGCACAAAATCAAGGAAGCAATTTCATCAGAAACACGCGATTATCCTAATGGAAACAACCGATTCAACGAGATCCAGATCCGAATCGAATACCTTTTCCAGAGATCGCGCTGAGGTTTTGCGGCGATGGATCGCCAGAGTCGGTCCATCTCGACGCAGAGGGTTTGGATCTGTGTGATATCCTTCTTCACGGCGAAAGACAGCTCGGAGTCGGCGCCCGAGAAGGCGGCACCGGCGGCGGCAGAGTACTCGAGGCGTTCGAGACGTTCGAGGCCGTCGCGAGACCTCAGCAGGAGCTTCTTCGCGGATTGGTGAATCTCCGAGAGCGTTCCTCCACCTCCTTCCATGGCGGAGACGGTGACGGTGACGACAACGGTGGCTTCTGAGATTTTCTCAGAGAGAGAACACGTTTCAAGGTCACCGGGAAAAAGCAAAATGAACCGTTGGTGTAGGTTGTAATATTTTTTGTTATTAATTTGAGAAATGCTAATTCCACCGAATTTTTTTGCCGTAACACCATCCGCATCAATCTCATGTAGACACTTGTCATTTCATCTTATAGGAAAATGCCCATTTAATCTATAGTGTGGTTCCATTAGACAATTTAAATTATGAGAATTTCAAATGTTTTAATTTAAAATTTTTTATTTTTAAAATTCTGTGTTTGGATTCTTTTATTAAAAGTAGAAGCTATTTATTTTCGACATCGTCGCCACCGCCAACAGCTTCTCCTCCGACACCTTCCTTGGTCGAGGCAACCACGACAGAGTCTACAGAATCACCTTGGACCCTGGCAAGCTCCTCGTCATTGTCAAAACAACCAAACTTATCACCACTAGCACCTTTAAAAACCACGCCACCAAATGCACCGGTTGCGGCAACTGCACCAGTCCCGCTGAAAACGAGATCGAGATCCTCTCCTAAATCCCCAGTCCCTGCCTCGTCAACCTCATTGGCTTCAGCACTGACCCAAACAACAATAAATTGCTCGTCGCCGAATACATACCCAACGGTAGAAGAAACTCTATTGATGTTAACTTTAGTCCTCCATCTGTGGTGGACTAGGCGGTGCCGTTGATTAAGATCAACGACTTTGTCGAAATCTACGACTACCGAATCGGCCCTCCGCCGGACCTTGTCGAGGTGCGATAGCTCGCAATGCTGGTCGCCAAATGCATGAGATCGCAAATCTTGTCGCATTGGTTCTTGACTATGGAGATGCAGTCCACGATGCCGGAGTCAGAATTTAAAATTCAATCTCTCAAAGGTAGAATTTGAAATTCTATTCTTCAACTAGTTAAAATCTTTTTTAAAATTTTAAAATTTTGAATTCCTTTTACTAAAATATCCAAACAATTGCTTTTAATAAAAAAATTTAATTCCCTATAAAAAAATATATTATCTAGTTAGATTATCTTATCCAAACACACTCTTAAAAGATTTTTTTTGGAAAATTTGGAGGATGCACCATACATTTTAACACATTCATCCTAACACGTTATTATGGTCAAAATTTATTAAAAATTAAAAAATCATAAGAGAATCATTTAATAAGACTTGAGATTCATAATTTTTTTAAAAAATTTAACCAATAAAAAATATATGTTTAAAATGAATATTTAAAAATATATTATTAGTATTTTCGATTCTTACAAATTAAAAAAAAAATATTACTCATATCCCTCACCAACTCCAACTTCACTGTCAATAAACTGGAATATTATAGCTAAACATGCTGAATTGTGAAAGCATCCCTACAATTCCCTCCTAGCTAGCCATCCCAACAATTTTCTTAACTTCTAGAAATTTAGATAATTTAGATACACTGCTGCAGTAAGCATCAACAAGAATATATAGTAAGGTTCGTGCCATTATGATCGAAGTGGTCAAGAATGGCAAGTAGAAGTAAGGTTCATGCTCTTTATAATGATTAATCTAATGGCATAACAAGGAAAAGGACAAACATACAGAACTCTTAGTAGAAAAGAAAAATACCTAAGTTGGTCAGTATAATAATGCATATTTTGGATTCAAAACAACCACTGTCCAATATTGACATCGTTGCTCTACAAAACCGGAATGATATATTGAGATTCATCCGTAGGGTATTTGCTCATTCATGTTCCTTGTGTTCGGGCATACCTAACTGGCTAAGCACAATTTCCTTAATTTCAATTTTAGCAATTACAATCTTAATTAAACTGAGATCGGGTTTATATATATGCTTGTCTTTTCATCCAAAAATTAGTTTATATATTTAAGGGGTATGGGTAACCCTGTCAAAAAAAGGGTATGGGCAACGTGAACAATATAATCCTTACAAAAGGTTTATATTTATATATTTCTGCTTGGCTTCTTATCCCAAAGTTAGCAAGCATTAAATGAAGGGTAACGTGTGTTTTTTTCTTATTAAAAAAAACATAGTACATTTTTTTATAACATGAAAATATTAATTATAAAGTAGCCAATAGTTATAATTTTTTCACTAACTCAAAATAGTAGTGAAAAAAAAATTATATTTTACTTTTGGATCAATTAAATTTATTTCTAAGCAAATAATTTTTCATTAACATTTTTTATTAATTTTTGTGAAAAATATGTTCATAATATTTTTAAAAATATTATAATTTAAAATAATTGCATTTAAATTTCACTTTCCAACATAATGTGTTGGGGTTAGCTGGAATAGCCACGAATCTCCCCGAAAATTTACCACCATGCACCCGTTTGTTACATGGAAAGCCACACTTGCAACAAGGGAATAAGGGGCATTAAGTAATTTGTCTAGTAATTATGTAAATAAGAAGTTATAAAATGGAATTTAAGAATTAAAAGGAGAAAGAGAGAAGAAGAGAGGGATTGCAGATTCTAATCTCATCACTAATATTGTTTGCCGGCACCACTACTGTATCTCTCTGTATGTTTTCCGGTACCATTTGTGCTTTCATTTTTTATATATTTTGCCGAGAAAAAAAAATATCATTAATATTTGAACAAAAATTAATAATTAATATTGATTGATAAAAAAAACTTAACCACCCACGAAGACATCCTCCAATAGTCCAATTGTAATATGTGTTTTAGTACATAAGAAAAAAAAACTTGTAATTACTAATATATATCGTGACTTTCCTCATAAAATTGATCCATATATGTGACGAAGGAAAGCTTAATGATGATAGATAATTTGATCATGATATTTTCTCCCTCCGTCTTATTATAATTATTGTTTTAAGTTAGTTTACACGAACAAAAAAAATTAATAAATAAATTAAATAAAATAATAATTTTATAAAATTAATCTTATCATCATTATTTATTTTTTTAGATATTTTATACATTAATTATAAGTATAAAATTAACTAATATTGTATTAAAATATTAAAATAATAATTATTTTGAGATTTATTTTTTTTTCTGACACAATTGTTTTTTTTATACTACATTATTAATTCAAAATATCCATAGACTTTGTCAAAGATTAGTTTTTATTAGAATATTTGATTAGTCAATTTTTCTCATCTACAAGACTCAAACCTCAAATCTTATTTAAGAAGATCGAATTTAGTATTACGGAGTTATTAATTCTTAAACAACTATTCATATTATGGGATGAAGAAAGTATTATTTTCTTAAAAAAAACATACTATCAATTTAAATGAAAAAAGAGAATTTCATTTTTTGATTTATTACTTTCTCCAAAAACTTTAACTAAACTTTTAGTACAGTGTCTCATACTAATCGCCGTATAAGAAGCAAAAAATTATTTCAAAATAATAGTTATTTTAACTTTTAAATGTAATGTTAATTTTTTTTCACTTATATTCCTTGGAATATTAATGATATAGGCGAAAAATAATAAAAATGAATTAATAATTATAAAGTTAATTTTATAAAATTATTATTTTCTTTCTTTTATTTATTAATTTTTTTATTTATGTAAAATAATTTAAGACGATAATTATAATAAGAAGATAAAACTATTATATAGAGAAAGAGAATTTAACTTTAACATTTATTATATTCTCTAAAAAGTTTAAATTAACTTTAATGAAGAAAGAGATTTAGATTTTGTAAAAAAAAATTCTGAATTACCCAAAAACTTAATATTAAGCCTATATATAAGTAATGTTACGCTATGAATGCTTTATCAAATTAAACTTCATAATATTAAAAATAAAGTTGCATACATATTGAAGATAACATGGGGCAGAAGAAAGTTTTGACACTTGTCATGTTTGTTATGGCTTATGGTTTGGCAGCAACAAGATTCAGTGCCTCTCAAATCCCTCCAACTTGCAATGGAGATGAAGCATTACTCACATTTTGTGGGTCTTATTTGGGGAATATCCTACCCAACCCAACTTCTGATTGTTGTAAATCAGCAACTTCTGCGTTTGACAGAGCCATGTCCGACTCCACCGGTCAAGGTATAAGAGATCTTTGTGATTGTCTCATGGTTGCTGGACCAGTTTTGAACTTTCAACAAACCAAACTTGAAAGCCTTCCTGATGCTTGCGGGATTAAGCTTTCCTTTTCTATATTCTTATGTGTATGAGACAAAATTAATTAATGCCCCTCCTAGCCTAAACCAAAAAATAATAATATATTGGTTTATGTATTTGGTTATGCGTACTAGAATATGGTTATTGTTGAAGAGAAAGCATAAATAAATTCACAGTATAAACCCTAGATGTAAAGTTTTAAAGTAGCTTGCATGTGCTCCTTCAAAAGATTCTCTTTCTTTTTCCTGGTCCCTCATTTCTTATAGGTTTCATTTATGTTCCTGGCAACATGCTTATTAATTTGTTGAGATTGTCAGTTTATGTTTGTTTAATTAATCCTTGATATATTGAGTTTTAAGTAGAAATTCCTATTGCATTATAGTTTTGTTGGTTGGTTGAAACGAGAAATATATATATATATATATATATATATATATATATTGGTTTTATAATTCTTGTGAATTTCTGGATTTGGAAAAATATAGTGAATTGGGCCAACTTATAGTCAAAACATATATGAAATGAAAACATATTCATTTAATACCATAATTAGTTTTTGGTATGTTATGATTTATTTTCTTCCTTTTGTGCTTTGGCCTTGTTTAATCTACCCCTGCGTGATTTAAGTTGCGAGGAGCGACTATATGGCTCCTAGTAGCTTTTTTTCTTTCTTTTTTTCTGAATGCCTCAGTAGCTTTAATAAGCTATGTAAGTTACATTCCCTTGTCTTCTTCACTTATGGAATTTGATTTATCGTTCTCCAGTTCAATAATTTGTTAACGGAAGCTTGAGGCTGTTTAGAGAGGGGCTAAAAGTAATATTGGCAATCCTATATATCTAATGTATTGGCAATCCTAATTCTATTAATTTTAATTAGACTACATTATAATTTTGTTCTTTTTAGTTTTCTAAATTCATGATTTGATCCCCTGATTTTTAATTAACTGTAACATATATTTGATCCTGTTTAGGATTATAATTAAATGAAAGAAAGAATAATAACTTTCGTTTAGGTCTTGCACTATTGAGAATTAGCCCTTTCGGATATGTTAAGTGAGAGAAAAAAGTTTGATGGCAGTGAATCATCTATTTTAACATTCTCCTACTATTGAGACTTAAATCAGAGAAAAAGGAATAAAACGAAATTTTTTGGGCAAGGAAAGATTTTTTCGTGCGTGTTAATGTCCAGAGGATTGAATTAACACGTAGTGAAGTGATGCAACATATTTTTCCCGCAAGTGAATTACTCTTGAACTTAATTGATTTAAAATGAGACTCCCACAACACACACGTTTACCTTTAAAATAATATTTTTTATAGCTCCGTGTTTAAGATTTTTGGTCACACTTATATAGAGGGATGTGTCAAAAGTTCTATCCGTTGTGTGGGGAGAATGAAATATGTTGAGATCACACATTGAATAAAGGTAGTTTCGAGATAAACTGTATAAGTGAGGAACAATCCTCACCTTACAAGATATGTTGAAAGTCTCATATGACGAATAATCATGATGAAAATATGGTATATTGAAGTATGAGACATGTTGAAGTCTCACATAAAATAAAGATAGTTAATTTTGAGATAAACTATACAACAAGATGTATGAAGCACTTAGTGCGGATGGACGTGAGTGTTAATTATAGTTAAAAATTATATTAGGTTATAGATGATTTTATCTATTGACATTATTATTTCCTTTAACTATTTCTTTTAATTGATGGTAACTATTCAATAATAATATAAAAATTTGTATAAAAAAAACTATTTAAATTGGTCTATTTTTTAATTCACAAGTTTGGATAATATTAAAAAACAAACAAGTTATTTAAAAAATTACAAAAATATCAATTTTTAGATAAATTGATGCTGTGATGCTTAAATTAACATTGATTTTTAGAAAAAAAATTGATGTTATCGTGCATAAATCAACATCGATTTTTAGAAAAATTAATATTATAGTATAATAACAACATCAATTTTCTTGAAAATCGATGTTGATTTTTACACGAGAACATTAGTTTTTTCTAAAAATTAATATTGTTGCATGTACCACACCATCAATTAAAAAATTAATGTTGTCAATGTCTACCGCAACATCAATTTTCGAGAAATTAACCCTCCATTTCCCATGAATCCTAAAGTGAATTGCACCTCTACTAGTAGCCAAGGACATTGATGGGGTCGATCAACCTCAGGAACCCATGCTTCAGATCGTTAACTCCTTCTTCTAGAGTAAATAACAATAGAATACTATTAATTAGCTAAACCCCTGTGATCGAGTTAACATCTATCCATGTTTATATTCTTTGTATATATCTAAAAAAATAGGCTGTTCAATTTACAAAATTGAACCAATTAAAAAATTGACATGTTTGATATCGGGTGGTTCTTTTGTCATTTTGCTACATACAGCTAACTTACTAGTAATCTCTTAAAACACAAGAAAAAGAATTAAATGCAAGAAGCAATAGCAAAAAAATTAAAAGAAACATAAATTCAGAAAATTGATCAGGATTTAAATGACAAAACTAAAATAAAATAGAAAGTTAAAGAAATAAAATTATATATAAATCAAACAAAAATATATAAATAGTATAAACAAAAATTGTTTGATTTATATATTTATATATTTTTGTTTGATTTTCCCAAATTAAAATAAGTTATTTAGGAACTATTATGTTTATTTAAATAATTGAATATTTTTTATAAATATTTAATATAAACTATTAAATTATTTACTAAGTGTAATGATTTAATAATTATATAGATAATCAATTAATTATTTGGTTCTTCCAAATTATTAAAAAAATTAAATGGAATAATGAGTAAAGAAGTCAACGAATACTATGAAACCTAATATTGAAATTTACGTTAATTAATTAATTATATTTCAATTGATGTGACTCTCCATGTTGTCTATTATGTTCCTCTAATAGATAATTAATTAATTATATTACCTTTGCTTTATCCTTAATTTGAGCCCGTGCAATTTGAAACAAATTACCTTCTTTATTATATACAATAGAATTATAATACAACTATAAATATTTAACGTAATATATTTTTATGAATTAAAAAAAACAAATCAATAAAAATGTATGATTTCAAAACCAAATTATTATAATTTAGAAACCAAATTAATGACAGATAAATTATTATAATTTTTTTTATTAAAATTACTTATCAAATAAATTATCACTAAATTTATATATAAGGATATACGGATCATTAATTTCATGATATTATATTGCTCGGATCAGCTAACAATCAACGATTTGAATTGAAATAAATTATCATAGATCCATAATCAATATTTTTTGAATTATTAAAAGATTTAATGGAATAATGAATAAGAAATGAAAAATATTTTTTTAAGTGATAATTGAATTAATAAATATATTAATTTTATTCAATAACTTTATAGTTATTATAATGATTCAATAGCTAATTAATTCATTTATTAAATAAATTTCTATTAATCTAATAATCAATTATTTGAATTAAAATATAACTAAACGTATATATTTATTTGATCATTATAATTAATATTTGCAATTATAACAATCGTTACATTTATTATAATTATATGATAAATAATTAATATTTCAATCAAATCAATTTATTTAGAGAATGTTACATGTAAATTTTTTATTTATTTCAAAGCAATTTAATTTATAGAACTTCGAAGAAAGTCATGTATACGTTTGCTTTTAAAAAAATATTTTCGTAGGTTATTTTTTTTAGAAAAAATGTGTCCAAATTAGTAAATAAAAATTCATTTGGGGAGATGTAAATTCTTGCATTATGTAAAAAGAAATAAGTATTTTTCCAATATATAAAATTTTCATTATAAAAATATAGGATTTAAGATATAATTAATGGTGATTTTTTAATGAGGTTCTAATTGAAAAACAATTCAAATTATTTTATTTTAGTGAATTAATTTATTAAATATGTATTATTGATTATATTTTTAATGTAGATAGCATATTGTTCATTTTGCACAAACAATAAGAATTGCAACTCTTGATGTTATAAATCTGACAATATAATATATAATTAATTGTACATGATGAAACATAGATATTGTTATTTGTTATTTTATTCGACAAACTATTTATAAATTGATCTCAACAAGATTATGTCAAGAATTGATTATTGATCTCAACAATATTCGTGTTTCAAAAAAAATATCAACAATATTACCATTTATAAAGGATTAATTATTATTTTTTCTGATATTTTTAATTTTGCATATATATATATATATATATATATATATATATATATATATATATATATATATATATATATATATATATTCATACTAAAATTTGAATATGAATCATCGTCTAAAAAATTGAATATGAATAAATCAGTGATTATCTTAAAAAAATATTAATAAATGAAGTTATTATTTATTTACTTTTAAATATATTATATATTTCACTGTTTATGATTGGAAAAATTGTAAACAAAATTATTAATAATTATCATAAATAAATAATGTTCAATCCATTGGATTGCAAAAAAAAAAATCACTGTAAAAAAAATAGAAAGTCAAATGAATCAAACAAGCAATAAATAAAGTCAAATAATTTAATTGATTTCTTATCACAAAATATGTTAAAATAACTATATATATATATATATATACATATATATATATATATATATATATATATATATATATATATTTAGATTAAGATATTATAAATCATAGACTCATTATATATTAATGGTTTGGATTTTGTAATATTACATTTCATTTAATATTACACATTTTAAATAATTAATTTTTATCAATATAATAAAAAAGATATATTTAATATTTACCATATACGAAGAAAATTAAAAGATATCACAAAAGGATTTAGAATTATTCTAAAACTTAATACCAACTGGGTCTATATAAGTAATGCTATGCTATGAGTGTTTACCATCACACCGAAAATTAAACATAAGATGGGAGAGAAGAAAGTTTTGATTCTTATCGTGTTTGTTATGGCTTATGGTTTGGCAGCAACAACATTCACTGCCTCACAACTCCCTCCAACATGCAATGGAAATGAAGGATTACTCACCTTTTGTGGCCCTTATTGCGGGAATATCCAACCCAATCCAACTTCTGATTGTTGTAAGTCAGCAGCTTCTGTATTTCAGAGAGCCATGGCTTCCGGTCAAGGTATAAGAGATCTGTGTAATTGTCTGAGGGCTGCTGTACCATTTTTGAACTTTAAAGAAACAAAACTTATCAGCCTTCCTGATGCCTGTGGGATTAAACTTTCGTTTTCTATGCCCTTATGTGTATTGGGTCCCGGGCCTTAATGTCCCTCCTCCCATCCAAACAAAAATAAAAATTATTGCTTTATGTATTGGTTTATTAGATTAGTGAAAGCATATTACCATGGTTAATTGACTAATGTTATTTTATTCAACATCGTTATTTAGAAACTAGATCCCTTGTTATATCAATGTTAATTTGTTTATCATTCTTGTCTAGACACATATATGCTAACTAAAAGTTTATAAACTAGCTGGTATATTATTATTATATTCGACAAATTATTTCAGTTATCTTTTAATATTTTTTCTTAGTTATAAGTCAAAAGATAAAAAGTTGGATACTAACTAATTTAATTAAATGTCAAGTGACGTAAAATGATATATTTAATATTTCTAATATATTTAAATTTTATTTCTAATTATTAATCATCTTAAAAATAGGATAATAATTTTTAAAATTTTGTATTATAAAATTTTGCATAGGGTAAGTTAACAAAGAGGGTAACTTTTACTTTCCCTGATTCAATCCATAAAAAAATTATGCAAGGAACTAAATAAGGTAATATAATTTTAGGATAAACATTGAACAATTCAACAAATAATGGTAAAGGTATATGGTTTCAAAAAACTTTGAACCATTAGGAATGATGTAGTGATATCAATTGATGTGTCGATTGTTGTGTGTTATGGGCGCCGTAAGAATGTAAAATTATATATGAAAGTTTTTCTAAACAATGAACAAAAAGGATAAGAAGGTTTTTAAATTAAATAAAATGATAAATGAAATTTTAAATAAAATAATAAGAATAAGTTGAAAAAAATTATAATAATTTATAAGCTATCTTATTTTTCATGTTATCAAAATAAGCTTGTGTACCAAATATTATTTTGAGGAAATGAGCTTATAAGTTCCTCAAACATCTTACCAAACATATGTTATAGTGTATGAATGACACTTCAAGGGTTTCAAGACATATTTTTTTTTAATCCGTAAGCCAAAAGACAAGAATATATAGGAGGTTTATAATAATTTATATACTTTATTTCACCAAGTAAGTTAGACTATCTAATCAGGCTATATTTGACAAAAATAGAGCTAAAAGGTGATAGTTGAAAATTAAAAAATTAAATTATAAATATTCAGTAAAATTAGTTATTAAAACTAGTTATTAAAATAGTTCAAAATGTAAAATAAAATATCATAATTTATTTAAAAGGATAATAAAAAAAATTGATAAGTATATTAAAGATAAAAGGAAAGTAAGTACAAAAAGTTAAAAGTTAGACATTAGTAAAAAAAATTCTTAATTAAATAGTAAAATATGTTATATAAATTTTTCTTTAAATTCAGTATGACATATTTCTCTCAAATGAATTTTTTTATAATAATATTTCATTTTAAATTTCATATTTTTAAAAATTTTCAGTAACACATGAAAGAATTATAAATTAATTAAAATTGTCAATCTCATTGTTTTCTTCATTTTATACGAAACAATTTATTCTTTAGATAATATTCAATAAATTGTATAGTATATCCACGATTTTAATGGTTAATTTAATTATTAGATAAGTAATTTTATAATTAACTTATTATATATATATATATATATATTATTTCCTTACTTTAAAATATGTTTTTATGAAAAATAATAACTAGAATAAAGAATTTTTTAAATTATTTGACTAAATTTAAATAATTGATGCAAATTTACGGTCTCATTTATAATCAACAAGTTACAATATAACTTGTTTCTTATAAATAGGACCAAAGGTAGAAATTGGAATAGATATTTAAGTTATCATGTATTTGAATTAATATTTTTGGAACTAACATTTGACTAAATTGAAATTTAAATTAATAACTAAATTAATGTTTGACTAAAATTATATTTAAATTAATATTAGACTAAATTAGTATTTGAAATTAATTTATTTAAACATTTGAGTATTTGACTAAACCAGTATTATGTTAACATCCAAAGGAAATGGAAAAAATATTGTAAAAATAAATTTAAAATTATTCTAAGCATAATATTAGGTCTATATAAGTAATGCTATGCTACTGATGGTTGATCACAATTCACAACTTCATAATACTAAAACAAAGTAGCATTCATATTATTCAAGGTAATATGGGAGAGAAGAAAGTTTTGGCTCTTGTCATGCTTGTTATGGCTTATGGCTTATGGTCATACGTATGAGCCATTACTTTGCCAATGTGTGACTTATTTGGGTAATATATAGTCCCTACTACTCCAACTCCTCGTTGCTGCGGTGGAGCAAGAGTGGCAATTCAAAGAGCCAACAATGCTTAAGCTATTAAGAATTTTTGTAGTCGTTTGTTAGATGCTGGACCATATTTAGGGTTTCAAAAGCAGAATTTCACTGCTAAAAAAATGGCTTTTTAAGACACGTGATTTACGACGGTTATTTGAGAAACCGCTTTAGAAAGTGATGCGGTGACATTTTTGTAATTATTGTGTAACAAATTTCATTTTACGACGCACTTTCTAAGGCGGTTATTGAAAACCGCCGATTATTGAAAACCGCCTTAGAATGTTATGTTTTTTTAAAATTTATGTCGATTTTTAGAAAAAAAACCGTCGTAATGTTAAAAACAAAAAAGGGAAAACTGCTTGCTCCTCGCGGTTGCTGTGTACGTTTCTGCTAGCTAGCTTTCGAGATTGCTTTGAACCCTAGACTGCTTGCTCCTTGCTCCTTCGTTTGAACCCTCCCTTTCTGCTTGCTCCTTCGTTTGAACCCTCGCTTTCTTTGACATTGAAGCCCTACCCCTTCTTCCATTGAAGCTCCTTCACCTGTTCTTCCATTGAAACTCCTACCCCTTCTTCCATTGAAGCTTCTTCACCTCTTCGACTTCATCGCTCCAACTTCTCGACTCCAAGTTTCGTGAAGACAAAGATTGGTTAGTCAATTACTAACTTTGTTAGGTTAAGCTTATTTTAACCTTGTTTTAGGTTAACTGGTTCGTGTACTGTTGAAGAAAGGTCGCGGGTTCCATGTAATTTCTTTTAATGGTGATGTTTGGTAATTGTCGTTGCAGGGAAGACACGCGCATGTCATGGATGACTTGTTGATGAAGAAGCTGATGCATTTTTGAGTGGGCTGCAAACGGGTCAGTGGCTATTTGTTATTGAAGCTTTCGTATGGTGTTTTATTAGTAAACTATATTTTGTCATTAGCTAAATTCTCAACAAGTCCATCTAAGATATAAATTTTTTTCATTTGATAAAGAAATGATCACTGAATCCTAATATGTTAGGAAAAAAGCACACACCTTGAACCTTTTCTGCAGAAAATTTTCATGTTCTCTTCTCCAATATTTCACTCATTGCCATACCACCCCAATTTTGTTCTTGTCTAGGCAAATTCTTGTTATTTTATCTCCATCACTAACTTTATACAATGTCAGAATTTAGGCAAATAATATAGCCGAGGCCTAAGGTCAAGCTTTATAATTAGTAGTGACCATACCCGAATATAGAGATCAGTGAAATCTCACAAGTGCATATCTTTGTTCTCATGTGAAACACATTGTTTGGTCCTAGCTAGCTTTTCCCTTACCATTTTCTACCTAGCCTTTCAGAGATCACATGTAGTGTTCCCTTCATTTCATTTGGTAGCAATTTGAAAGATATCACTGTTTGAAAATGAGGGTCCTCTGTTTTTTCACTTTTTCTTGGTACTGAAGAAGACTAGCTTCACTTTCAGCCTGTAATTTGATTTGGGCTTCCTTCAAGGCTTGAACTTCAGCTTCAGCTTTACTTGCTTGCTCATCGAGTTTTCGAGAATTCTCTTGTGCAGTAGACACTTCTAACTCGAGATTAGACATTTTCTCCAAACTCTGCTGATACTGAAGCAAGCCAGCTTCCTTTTCATCTTTTAATTTGGCAATGGCTTTCTTCAAGGCCAAAATTTCTGTCTCAGCTTTTGTCACGCGTTCAGACTCAGACAAAGTGTTGTTGCTTCCACTGTTTTGCTCATTACTCTCCTCCTGCGTCTCAAAAAAATTGAGCCCCCTTCTAGCAAACTTTGGAAGAACATCCTAATCATCAATATGATTAATCAGTAGAATTAGCAGCTTCACCCTGTGAAAACAACTTAACTGAGTCAGTATATATTTAAAGAAAATATAATATCAAACATCTCATATATGACTTACATTTGAATTTGTATCATCAGTATAACCCACAGCAGGATTTTTGGGCTCAACCTGTAAAAATAAACTCAACCTAGTAAGCATTTAACAATGTTTTTGTAGACATGAAATAGAGAATACAGATATATCAGTTAGGATTTCTCACGAAAAGCTTCCTTGAACCAGCCAATGAGGAATCCAAATCCTTTAACACAATAGCTGGCATTTAATCGATATCCCAACCTACAACTTTGTAGATGACTTGTGCATAGGCCCTGTGAGCTCGCTTCCTTCTTGTCCTTAGTATGGCAGTGGAGTGCTGAATTAGTCCAATACAATCCTTAAACCTCTTCCATACCTTGTTCCCAATACCCCCACAAACCAAACAATAAAAATCTCCTTCCTTGTGATTGTTATCATAATATCTCCTAAGGTCACCATCTTCTGCAAACACTTTTTCAAAGAACTTAAACCTTCCTTTGATTTTAGTAAATGTGTATATGGTTGGGGTGGGTAAGCGGAGCGGTCTGTCCAGTGTAAGATTCGTTCGCGTAATTTTGCATTGGCAGCTGACTGGATCAGCTCGTCCCATACTTTTACACATATTTAAAATATTGGTCTGCACTCGCCTTGTGAATCCCGAGGGTCAAATGGGCTGGTCTGCGGACCTATTTTTTTCTTAAAAAAATATAATTTAAGAATAAATATAACATAGCCGATTACACTCAATTATATATATATATATATATATATATATATATATATATATATATATATATATATATATATATATATATATATATATATATATATATAAAGTCTGAATAAATCTCTAACAAATACTTAATTATAAAAGTTTTAACGCAATCAAATAAATTTTTAACATAAATGCAAAAAAAAATTGGATTGAAGTTTTAAGATTAATTAATTTGGATTTGACTTAACCGGTGGTCATGGGTTTGCGGGCCAACTCACGGATCCCGCGGACCAAACCCGCATAACCGGTAGATTATGCGGGACAAACTTAAAATTCTATATAGTCATAGATTTTTTTAAAAAAATTGATCCATAGCCTGCGCGGACCGTGGGTCTCGCGGGCTAGTCCATGGACCTAAACTCGTTTACTCACCCTTATTAATCCGTTGATAATGGTTACTTCCTTTCCAGCAGATAATTCATCAATAATATTTACTATATATTCTCGTTAATTTGCAAATAATGTTTACTTTATGTTCCAATGGATATTTTAGTTAATTGATAATTATCAACTTAGTTTACCAATGAATAATCTATGTGAAATTTACAAACTTAATTTATATATTAGTGATGGATATTTCGTCAGTAATTTTGTTATTATTTTGTATTAATTATAATTTAATAATCAAGTTTATTATAATACAATAAAAGAGTAAGCTCAAATTCATCTCATTACTGTTATGGAAAATACAAATTAAGACAAGAGAGACACACTTTTATGGTCAACAACCTTCATAATTTTTGGTGTCCTAATTTACTCAACCTTTAGCTTG
This sequence comes from Glycine max, assembly GCF_000004515.6. NCBI lineage: Eukaryota > Viridiplantae > Streptophyta > Magnoliopsida > Fabales > Fabaceae > Glycine > Glycine max. The sequence goes on from NC_038244.2 coordinate 41,721,587, forward strand.
CTTAAATTACTTGTTCAAGCTTGAAAATATGAAGTTTGAGGCTCCTAGTGTTACTTAGGATTAGAGTTAACTTGTTCATAATCTATTGATGTAAAATTTTGTGATATTTAACTCTGTCGAATACACAGTAATTTATGTCACACCTCATCCATTTAAGTCAAAACATCAGTTGTGCCAAAAAAAAATGCATAATAGTCACTGAAACCTAGCTACCTGACAAGAATATTCAATAAATATTCCACAAACTTGAAAAGTTATGGGACTGATAAGGATGAAAAGAGGACTTCCAAATCTAAAATCCCCTAAATTAAATATCAAAGACTAACTCTTCGAGACATTAATGCACGAATTCGAACTTTCTCAAGACAGCCTATTAAAATGGTTAGTTGTTGTTAGTTGTTAAGTTTTCTTGAAGTTTTAACCATCCCACTTTTAACTTTTCTCAAACCCACCGTGCTAAGCATGTTAAACCTTAGAGTTTAGCTTATTTAGAAGATTTTGGCTAAATTTGTATTATGTTAACATACAAAGGATAAAACAGATTAATTAAAAATCCTGAAAGATAAAATTTGGATCGGACAATTAGAGTTAACAAAATCTTTGTCAAAGCTTTCTTTATTCATAGAGAATAATTATTTTTCCAATTCTTGTATTATATATTGTTGTAAAAATAATTTATGATTTGAAAAGGATAAAACAACTCAAATCATTGCATAAGATTTCCACTATACTGAGAGAATCTTTCTAGAATTACACCATTTTGTATAATTTGAAAAGTCACTCTAAAACCACCTAAAAATATGACTTGAAAAGTCACTCTAATAATCAACAAAAGATATGACTTGAAAAGTCACTAGGCAACCAAAAATTTAGAGCGACAAAAAGAAAAAGGGAGATATGGGAGAGAGAAAGAAAAGTTGAGAAAATACTTTTCAATTGAGATAAGAAAAATGAAGAAAGAGACTCTCTATATATAAGGAGTGAAACACTATTCAAATATTTATTCTGAGCGATGTGGGACTTGAAGTTTTTTTTTAAAAAAAAACTTTCATCCATTGTCTCCTTTGTTTTAACACATATTCTTATAAGTTTTTGTTAATTTATCATTTAATATTAATACATATTTAATTATCACTTGACTCATTCTCAATTTAACTGCGGTTGATCAGTTAATATATATGAATTTGATCAATAACAAAGGAAAGTCTAATCCTGCAAATTGTAGGAAGTGTTATAATTTTTCCCGGATTATGCCCTAAACGTAATACAACATACTGCAAACACTCACAAAGACTTTTTATAGCTTGAGATGTGTTGGCTCTTTGAAACACCATAGTTGCTCCTTCAAAACAACTAGAAGATGGATTGCCCAAGTTTTTATTCCTTAAATAAGACGCACAGTTGTAAAGTAACGTTCATCTCCCTTGCAGAGGTACGTACACTTCACCATTTTGTTTGTAACATGCAGTGATCTAGTGTTGTTACCGCTAATAAACTATAAACCATAACAAACATGACAAGACCTAAACCTTTTTTATTCCCCATCTTATATATCTTGAATATGTATGCATGCAATTTTGTTTTCAACATTTGAAACTTTCGTAGCAAAGCCTTACTCATAGATCGACTCACAATGTTTTATTCATTTTTTTGTTTTTTTGTTCTTGAGTTGTAGTTATGGCTCTTATCTTTTAGTGAGGTAAGCTATTTAGTTTCATGCATGTTGGTAATTGCACCGCCATCATTGTATTAATAATAATTAATGAAGAGTGAGAATGTGTACTTTTAAGTTTTTATCATAATTTTAAAAATCAAATAGACGGTTAATTTGATTAAGGTATTGAATTATTAGGTTTGTTAAATTATTGGGAGACTAATTAAATCATATGACTTGACTTTTTTTAAAATTTTGAAAATTTCACACCCTCAAGAAATATCATGCTAATTTTTTAACATAACAATAATAATAAAATTAGTAATAAATAAATAAAAAGTTTATATGATAAATTAATTTGGAATTTTTTTTAACATAACAATGGTCGACGTTGAACCACTTGGGTCCCGTGCGAGCTGACGCAGCGTGGAGACTGTGCGAGACTGCAACAACTTGTGGTATATAAACCAGTTCGGGTTAAATTGAGTATAGTATCATTTAGATTAATAATTTATTGATAAATACATAATTAATTCTCTATAATTTTGAATTTATGATTTTAATTCTTCTATTTTTAAGTTAAGAAATTTAATCTCCTCCAAGAGATCCATTTAAAGTTCAGCTTTTGTATGGAGAGCATCATATACTAAGTAGAATAAAAAGTAAAACCAACATGCAAAGGAGAAATATTAATTATGATGGACACCGAAGATATTTTATGCCCATTTTGTTGTCAAGAGGAGGAACTTACATCTCACCTTTTGTTTCCGTGCTCTTTATCTATTTGGAAACAATGCTACAAATGGTTGGGGTTGTAAGTATTGATGCCAAAGGACTTTAGGAATAAATTTCTACAACACTTCTTCTATAGTGTCACAGGAGAAGAACTCAAAAGAGCTTGATGGGTTACATGGTTTTCCTCCGTATGATCTCTATTGTTGTATAGAAATAATATTATTTTCAAAATAAAAGTTAGGGTGCTAATTTTGAGTATGTGATGGAGTTAATTAAATTTATATCTTAGTCATGGTTAAATGTTAAGGCAAATCATTTTTCTTTCTTTTTTTGATTGGTCTAAGGAATCTTTGTTGTGTAAGAAAGCTTTGTAATATGAATGGAGTATCCCTTGTACCCTTATCTAATATAATATGCCTTTGCTAATAAATAAAGAAAAAAATTTCGTAGTATATATGTCATTTAAATAACAACGGACACTGAAAAAGGGTAAGTGACAAGCTAACCAAAATTGGTGTCTTCTGCAAACCCTCCCAGAAAGATTGTATGCCTACTTTAGCAAATTAATTGCAACATTTACTCTTAAATGGATAATCGTGAAAGAAAAGATAAACTAAAATGGGCAAGGGCTTTGTGAAGTTGGTTTTCCGGTCCCCCTCAATTTTACTTTACTTTTACCGGGAGTTTCTGTTAATCTCACTCCCATTGGTTCCTGTTAAGGAGTTGTCAACTTTTTTTTTATTTTCAGAATGTGTTTTCGAAACTATGATTTCGTCGTATAATCATGTACAAAATATTATGATACAGGAGGTGTAAACGTACAAGATATAAAACAAAAAATATATTTCTATTTTAAGTTTTGTACATACAAACATGTTTTTATTGATTATTTTATACACACTCCTTATATCACTATTTCTATTGTAATAAGGGATGTATATAAAATATTCAAGGAAAATATGTTTTATGTACAAATTTTGAAACACAAATATGTTTGTACGGTATAATTTTGTTGCATCTCTTTTTTATACAATGAAAACATATTTTGGTTAGGTATTTTTTATGAAAAATTAATATATTGTAAAAATAAGTTATCTTTTGTACAACAAAAAATTACTTAAAAAAACTAAGCATTATTAAAAATGATAAATTATATCACAATTAATTTGATTACTTTAAAAATGATAACTTGCATTTATAATTATGAAAAATCATAAAAAAAACAAAATGAAAATACAATTTTGTTATGCTTTATGTCAAGATGCATAACAAAATTATATTTTTGTTGTGTAGTTTTTAAAGGATAAAATATGTGTTTTATTCTTATAAAATAAGTAAAGTTCAGACTTAATTCTTCACAAAAAAATATTTGTTTTTTGTCCTCATAAAAGTACAATTTATAACTTTTTGTGTCAAAAGTAAAGTTCAATTATATCTGAACTTGTGATTTTTAATTTAAATTTTAAAATATGGTTGGAGTTTAAAAACCGCCACAAAATTACAAACCCTTTTCCCAATACAAGAAACAACACTTTAACGTTGGCCAAAATCTGACACTAACAAGAAAAGGTCGATGCTAAACAAAAATAAAACAAGGACATAAACCCTTTCCACAATGTCAAAATTTTGTGGTCGATCACCATGGACACAACCTCCTTTCTCCTCAATGACTTTCTTGCACTATTGAACCCTAGTCATCCTTATTTTTTGAAATGTCATATTAGTCGTCAGGAGTAATCTCACACCCTCACTCAAGAATATGATCACGTTGGCAAAACAACTCACAACCCATCTGCGTTCCTCTCTCTTTTCTATGTTTCTCACACTCTTCTCCCTTATCTCCCTACTCCTTTCCCTATTCCTCACTCTTGCTCCTCCTTCTCACACAATTGCATCATCATGAATAAGATTTGCATCGCCCCTCGCCCTATCATGATGACACTATGTTCATGTTCTTCTTCTCTCTCACACACCTTCTATACAATGTTGTTGGTTTTGGAGTTAGTGTCCATAGATATGATGCTTGAGAAATTGTAGTTGTGATCAAAAGAAAGTGTTTTATGGATGAGGACATTTTCGAGTTGGAGGTCACGGTAGGTGATGCCCATAGAATGGAGGTGATCCATTGAAAGTTAAGAAGAAGATGAAAATGGTGAAGGAAGAAAAGTTTTTGTGGAAGTTTTTTTGCATTGTCACGATTTTTTCAGAATTGTATTTTCAAATTTAAATTAAAAATTGTAGGTTTGAATATTATCGAACCGTGCTCCGAATAAAAAAGTGTCACATTTTAATTTTATGAGGACTAAAAATGAATGAAAATTTTTGCAATATGACTAAATCCAAACTTATTTTAAAAAGGACAAAAAATATATTTAGTTTTTTTTTAAACTCAAAAGAAATACACAATGAAAATATGATTTTGTTGTCTGTCTCAACGAATATCACAATAGAATTTTGTTTCTGTTGTATATTTACTTTTTGTTTTAAAAATAAAAATAAAAATAAAAATATAATTTTGGTGTGTATCTCAACAAAGATCATAATAAAATTGTATTTTCATTGTGTATTTAATATGATGGTGAGAAGAAGGCACATGTGAGAGGAAGGGGAAAGAAAGAGGAGTGAGTTGAAGTGTTTAAACAAAAGCATAAAATGATGATTTTTTTTCAAAAAAAAAAGTTAAACTTTTATAGAGATTAATAACAATTTTGATAGAAACCAACATCAATTCCCTTTTTATACAGGCTAACATTCTAGATACTCACAAGCCATTGAAGTAATCTAATATGTAGCTGTATTGAAAGCGATACTCGAAAGACAGATAAGAAATCTATGCATTCATAATGTCAAAATTATTAATTGAAGATAAGCTAATTGTGTTAGACCTCAAACCACACCCTACCTACTTTTTCTATACCAAAGCATACACGCAATATGAGAGAGAAAATAAAGTGGTCTTGTCTAGTGATTATCTACTAAATCTTAGGTTTAGGAATTCTTTGAAGGATTAAATTTTTAATTTAGAAACTACTCAGTTAATGTACATGTATAATAGCTAAATTTTCTTTCCTCTATAATTCAATCATTTATAGTCATGTTACGCTATTAAAGATGTTAGACAATCATAGCCTCAGCCTCAGAAAGTCCAAATTTTAAAAAATGGATCACTGCATTATCAAATATTAGTACATCAAACTTTATTCAGACAAGGGATTAAATTTAAAACCCATTTTTACCAGATTTAATTAATTTTATATATCAACTTAATATAAATTATTGTTTTTTCCCCTTGTATATATCACAAGTATTATTTACTGGAGATAAAAATCTCACTCGAGCTAATTGGTAGCGCCATTATAAATGATAAAATTTCTCCCTCTCTATATATATTAAAATGTTACAATACCCTCATAAGAGATCTAATTGTCAATCTTCTACCGAGATCAAAATACAAAATTAGATAATAGAAAAAATGCTTTTGATATAAAATAACATCTCACAAAATACAGTAAAATGGTTATATAGAAGATAATGTCTTATCTAGCTATTTCTATGTCTACATAAATTTTATAGTTTTCAAATATTTATATATTATGAAGTCAATAATGAATAAATGCTGGGAATTCGGGATAACATCTACGGTACCCACACTGGTTGGATATGGTGAAAGAGATAAGTCTCCCATTTGAATTTTTGTTAAAAAAATGTTCATATTTACTGTTCGACAGTGCTTCGAATAAAATTGCTTAAAAAAAAGGCATGTGAAAAAGAAAGCTTAACATCTACAGTCAAATGTGGAAAACAAGATAATACTTTAATTATTTGGTCTAATTATGTAACATTCTTTAAATAGTCAAATAAATCCACACCTTGAAGTATGTAAAACTATGTGAAGATAAACGAAATAATTTTTTTTTTGAAAATAATACTCTCTCGGCTTCATTATAGTTGTTCTGTAATAAAAAAAAATCTTAAAATAATTATCATTTTAATTTTTTAATATAACATTGATTTTTTACATATACATGTTAGATTAATTTTATAAAATTATTATTCTTTTTATTTTTTAATTTATATAAAATAATTTAAGACAATAATTATTTCAGGACATAGAAAGTAATGTTTATAAACACTATCAAAAACTTGGAAAAATGAGTAGTTGTTAATAAAATAATTAAACTAATCTAAAGAGAAGCATATACGGACGTAGTGTTGGTATGTATGAGTAGAACTAAACTTATATTAGATGTTTTAGGTAATATTTTATGTTTAAGTTTTATGAATAAAAAAGTGATAAAAATCAAAGAAATTCTATTAAAAGTTATCAGTCATGTTTTTTAATATAGACCAATTAATCATTAGTAAAGTTGATCAATATTTCACACCAACAAAATGTTAATAAAAAAATCTAAGGAGGAGCATTAATAAAAAATATTTATTATTATTTTTTATAAAAAAAAGCTATATGTTATGTTGATAAAAAGACTAATTAGTAAATATCTCTCGTTTAAAGTAAAGAATTTTCTTACAAAAGTAATTTGTTTTAGGTTTCACACTCACCATTGTATCCATCTTGAGCATATCTAATAAAGTTTTTGCAAATACTATATCATGTTTATTAGATAACAATGTAAAGGTCTTTTTTCCCCATCAACTATACATAGAGTAAATTTGCAGATATTCCACATGCATTTTTATTCATTATAACAAAAGAAAAAGCAAGAAAGAGAGAAAGAAAACATGTGTGGACCTGGTGTGTTTTCTGATGAAAAATTACAAGGATGCATGTGATGCTATTCAAGAATTGAGGCGGGTTGTTTAGTTGATTGGAACTTTGTAAGTTAAAGAAGAAAGAACATTCTCAATGGCAATAATAGGGAAGCAGATAGAACCTAAAAAAAATTAAAAGAGATGCCATAAGTCACGACTCAAGATTACAGTGCTCCTTGATCTGCTACTCAAATGCAAGAGAAGGTGTTGGGATATTGCATACTTTACTGCATCACGATCACTTTGACCTTGTGCCATCAAAATTGCGGCTATATAATAGCATAATGATACGCACCAATCATTCAACCTTTGAAGGCTAACCATTCAAATTTTGTGTCTCATTTTTCGTCTCTGATAATGTTATTCTTAAAATTAATGTTCATAATACAATAATGCGTAATTAATAATAACTTTCTTAAAAGAAAAATACTCGGTCTCTTTTAGTGAATTGTGAATAATATGAATTAGATGAATATCTAAAGTAAAAAAAAATGATTTCAGCTCACCATTCAACATTTTCACTAACAAAGACAGGTGAATACGTCTCCTTGTCTACATACATAGATACACAAAGAATGAGGTATGCATCCAACCAATAGACATTTAAGAAAAAGTGAGCTTATATATATTAATCAATTTGAAAATAAAAAAACTTGATGTTTAGCTGCATTGTCAATGTCATCGTTTCGTGCTGTTTCATGTAGTATTTGCTTTCGTGTATATTATGATAAAGTCAAATTAAAAAATCACTATAAGAAAATCAAAGAATTAGTGACGAAAATTACTTTTTCATCATTAATATCAGTACTGTCACATAAATTTGGTGGTAAAATTTAAAAAAATTGCAAATAAATTATATATTTCATTACTATTTTTTTTTTGCCGTAAATGCTTAAAATTAAATTTTTGCCTGTAGATATTGATTCAGATATAATAATTGCCTTTCTTAAAAAAATTAATTAATTAGTTCGGATTCCTGCACCCTAAGCAATCTATAAACACCAAAATCAAACCCAAAAAAAACTTATTATTTTATATGTTTTTTGTATCATGGAAATGTGGTATCATGTTATTCAATCAAGATGACGTGTAATTTTTTTTTCCAATTCTGTGGCAGATATTTAATGAAGCTTATTTAATATTGAAAAATATGTCAACACCAAAAAATATTGACAAAAATGTTAAAATTTTTTGTAGGTGAATTTTTTTTATCAGCAAAAAAAGAAATTGTATATTAAAACTATGGGCACAAGGTACTTATCCTTTTCAAAAAAACAGTGTTAAGTTACCCACAAAAAAAAAATGCCATTCTGCAGAATGTAGTAATCTGCATATACTGCATACTGTTAAAAATGTATCATATTCTAAGAAAAAAAAAATTAATGCATCATCATTTGATTGTAGAACTTATAAGAGGAAGAAAAAAAAATCAATTTTATATTCTGAAATGTCCCAATCATAACAACTAGAAATTTCATGAAATAAGCATTCATCATATTTATAAAAAAACACGTGATTTTCAAATTTTGAGTTGCAATTCATGGATAAAGAATTGCCTAACTCCATTTCTTACCCCTTTTCTTATTTATTCTATAAAAAAATGTTATGCGTGATTAAAAACATCATATTCTATATCTTCTTCTTCTCTTGTTTTTGTTGAAGTACCATTTCTTTATTAGAGGAACAAGAAAAGAGACACACAAAGGGGATATAACTGGTTTGAATCCACAATTGATATACTACCTAATAGTTCCGTAATTGCTTTGTTATATTATTGAGCAACTGGGAAACAAGGAATGCGTAAAAAGAAAACTTGATGTGTATAATATTGAACGCAACACACAAAACGGCTACTACAACAATTGCGGCCACAAATTACAGCACATTTCAATCACGTTTTTGTTTTGTCCTACATACACTATACTTTCACTGATTTACGAGTCTTTCCTATCCTACTACGTACTTAATCGATATTCTTTTCGTTTACTTTTTCTAGTATGTGAATAATTCCCATGTTTATTTCGTCTATGATGGCTTTTTTTAATTTATCTTAATTGTCATTTTTTCATATTTCATAGCTTATATTAATTTATCCTCAATCAAGTCTAAAACTAGTGGACAAACGAAAATCTTAGCTCGTAAAATTGCTTTCAATAATTATTTATTCACGAGAGTAGTTTGATGAGTAAGTAGAAAAGTGGCTACATGCATGTTTTGTCACGGTGGGGGACCATTAATTTACGGCATGTGAAAATAGAAGCAATAAAAAAATGACTTTTCAAAGTTTGAAATTAAAATTCCATTTGTCTGACATAATAAGAAAAGTTGTAGTAGATGCAACCTAACAGTGGCATATGTACACACAACATTATCAACAATGTCATTTAGCATAATTTTGAAGATTAATTAATTATCCCGTGTCACTTTCACAATGGAAAAGATCGATCGAAATGGACAATGTCCTTTGTTCGTTTGTTTCATTCTTGCTTATTTAACACATCACTCTTTGGAAAAGAATACCATAAAAATTAAAAATACCCTAAACATTCCTACCCCGAAAGAAAAAAGAATATTACTATAGTACACCAAAGTTGTGTGAATGAAGAAGCATACCTTAATTTGTTTGCGTGATCTTTTATGGGTTGGCTAGCATTAGGGTTTATATACGTGCATGGAAGTGGGGCCAACTTGTGATTAATAAGGGGATATAGTCAAAGACTCAAAGTCATGCCATCAAAGGCTATCTGAGAGATGGTAACGAGTGGTGGTCCATGATTTTTCATGGAAGAAGATGCATGGGAATGTGGCCCATATATATACATATATAATGAATGGAGCATTGGAGAAATTCTAAGCATAAGGTTCCTTTTTCCATGGTGCTTGAATTTTGAGGTTAGTTTAGTGTTGAACACGGCAGCATAAAGATGGATGTATGGGTCCAAAAGTAGGCACCGTCTATTATTGACGTGATATTGATTGGAATCAGTGAAAGGGAAGGCAAATTGCTCTCTTCTATTTATTCACAACCTTGACTAAAAGAAGTTTTTTTTTTCTTAGTGTTGTCAATGTCAGCCATTAAAATTGATTTCAAATCGATCATTAGAAGGCTATTAAAAAGAAAATATTTATTATTATACAAAAATATAAGAGTATGAAAAATAATTTAATTTTTTTTTTTTTTTTACTTTCTGTGTTGTTTGAAGTTAACTTAAAAATTGATTAATAAAATCATTTTCCTCTTTTCAAACCTGTAAAGTTACGTGGGTGTGAGTCTAATCACCATTTTTCAATATATACGTACATTTGCACTAATATTCAAGAAATAAGTTACGATAACATTTGAATACCCTTATATTGTAAATGACTTCTAGTCACAGAGTTAATTTAACAATTAATAGCAGATTTTTGAATTAATTTGTTTAAAATAAAAAATTTATCAAAATATTTTTTGAGAATTTAAAAATAATTTTCTTAAATAATTCCACATATACTTTCTGGTTGGATTAATTTTGTGAAGGAATATATACTTTTTATACAAGTTTTAATTTAAAAAACAAAAAATTTGTTATTTTTTTGGTTGAAATTATTATATTAAAGAATGCTTTTTTTTTTCGAGTATTTTCTTACTATGATAAATTTTTAAATATTTTTAGGTTAAAAAGGTGATTTTGTTGTAAGTTCTCTTTATTGGTGGATTTTATACCGATGGGTCATGCATGACTGACTACAAATACGCGTCTTAAAAGCTGCATGTGATATGTTCTAGGAATTTCCCTCGTGAGCTTTTAGATTTAACACGTGAGAGACAGAGAGAAATTTAAAGGTGCGCAAAGAGGGTTAATTGTTGTAAAATAACTACAGTATTAATTAAAATATTTAAATAATATAATTATTAAGAGTGTCGCTTATTCATAATTATATCTCATATATTATATTTTTTTCTTCTTCCATTCTTAATTATAACATCATTTATGTTCTTTAAGAAAAATAATTATTGTATTAAATTTTTAATTATTTTATATTATGATTCTAAAATTATTTTTTTCTTGTTTCTTATTTTATTATTTATTTCTTATTAATTTTTGGAGAAAATAATTAAATAACAATATATAAGAAAAAATAATTAATACATCTAAAAATTTAAAAAAAATCTTATAAAAAAATTTAAAAAATCTTATAGTTAGAGACGGAAAAAATTAAAGTATCATCAACTAATTCACGTATATTAAAATATTAATTAATTTAATTATTAAAATTAAATTTTTGTAAAATTATATTACTTTCTAAAATTATCCTTAGATAACTAATACATGGGGATATAACAATAGCATTAAAATTTTAATTTTTAAAAATAAATTCTTCATTTTTTCAATTCTTATGAGAGAGAATAAAGTCTTATAAAAAATTATTTTGATAGAAAAATTAATGGAATAAAAAATTACAAGAAAATTTTAAAATAATATCTTATAAAAATGGATAGAGGGAATGTTAAATTTTAGTGACGGATCTTTTCAAAATTACATATAAATTATTTTTCTATTAATTTTATTTTTTAATAGATGTAATATAAAAAGAAGTAATAAAAAATATTTATTTGGTGTTTGAATTATCAGGTATGAATAAATATTACCAATAAAATAAATACTAACAACCCATTCTTTTAAACACATTTTCTATTACTTTCTCCATCTTCATTTATAAGAAAAAATCGTTACTTTTTATTAAGCAAATAGTGTAAACTAAATACCTCTTAAAAAAGAAAAGAGTAATTCACTCTAATCCACCATTTCTTTAATTTCCGAATTAAATGACATTGTTCTCAGTATATATGAAAGGAGTTATTCTATTTTTAATTAAATATATTTCTATAACATATTTAAGTCTCTGTATTATTTATTAGAAGTATTTATTAATTTTTTCACCTTTTTATTATATATATATATATATATATATATATATATATATATATATATATATATATATATATATATATATATATATATATATATATATATATATATAGACACACACATATATATATAAAAAATATATATATATATATATATATACACATTATATATATATATATATATATATATATATATATATATATGAAAGAGAGAGAGAGAGAGAGAGAGATATATATATGTATGTTTAGGTAGAGAGATACCTTGGATATGCATGTATGTAGCAAAAATACTTCACAAAATGTATATATGTATGTTAGGT